>NC_074718.1:8591292-8693792 GCF_947242115.1 Biomphalaria glabrata
TCTGTTATCGATTACCTGTCGATCTGGCCAGATAAAAAAATGCTTTCTGTAAATTACACTGTTCAGAAATATCAACAAATTGCAGGAATTGAGTGCATAGTGCAACGCAGCCTGATAACTGACGTCTGCCGATCATGCAGTGACGTAGGCTGAGGGTAAAAATGAATGAACGTAGGTGTACATTGTTTGGTCAACAAAACTTGTGCAGGCCCACAAATTGCCTTGGGCCCCAAAAGTAGATCTAATAGTGTATATATTGTATGCTTAGATTTCCTTTAAAATTTTGGGTTATTCCGATGACCTTTTAATCCTAATTACCGTATTCTAAATTTCTATTGTGGTTCGTAGACTCAAGTGAGGAGACATGTTATCGAAGTCATGTGCCATGGATTCGAGTTTCTGAGTCAGTATTTTTTTCAGAGGACTGGGTAAGGTTCGGTTGGCAACAGAAACTAAATTCTAAAGTGATAATAAAAAAAATTCCTAAATGCTACCTCTATTATTTGGCTTCTCAATTCAATATTTAAATTTACGAGCCGACTTTATATAATTGTCAATGCGACCATCTTATAAGTAGCTTACGCCAACATGGACCAGTTAGGTAAATTTTAAAATTTTGAAATCATATCGTGCCTTATCTTATATAATACAGACGTTACCTCAAAAAAGAAGACGATTACGTCCTACGCGTCATGCATTCAGTCATGCATGTTAACAAATGACTTAAACTCTGCCAAGTCACTGGTTTTCCTGGCTAGCTCAGGCAACCCATTCCATGCACTAATAGCACTAGGGAAGAAGGAGTATGTGTACAAATTTGTCCTAGCATATGGGATGAGGAATGTGCCTTTATCTTTGTGTCTTTCTGAGTATTTTATTACATTTTGTTTTTGTATTTGAAGATTATGGTTCAGTCATAGACTTATATATACTACTCTAGACTGGACATGGAGATTCTTTAACACTACAAAAAATGTCGTGAACATTTTTTAGAAAGTTGGATCAAGGCGTTGTTTTGTAAAGTAGTTACAATAAGTAAAGTATTTTTTTTTCAACACTAACCTATGTAACATAATTTAATTTTTAGTTCTAGATCTAGTAAATGAACATCAAAAATAAGAGTAGGCCTACTCTCGTCTCATAATTATTATTTTGCATTTTTAAAATACATAATCTAGAAAGATCTAGGTAGTCAATCTATTTAAATGTACATAATATGATTTAAATCAACATGAATTATTTCCATCTAGGATTTTTGAAACATTATCTCAATGGAAACAAACAGGAAATGGCTTTGTTTCATATATTTGCGTGAATATCCGAGAAATGATTTTGCATTATTTCTAAACTTTGAAAACTAAAGATCAATTCTTTTCTATGAATATAGGAAAGGCCCATCAGCGAAATGGCATATAAAGCGAACACCTCCCCGTAATTTTAATCCATTCTTATTTATTTGAAAAGTAACTGCAGAACTAAAAAAATGGCATTACAAAGACTCCATTTTTCTACATTTCCCACATATTCACTTTCGTTTTCCCTCATAAAATAAAGCATAGCTGAAGGTCAAAGTTGACATTTATGGAAATTTCATTCTCAAAACGTTTCCGGATAAACGAGTATAGGTCCGAACTTAAGGCGATTTTAAAGCACCAATGGACATCGGCCGAAAAAAAATTGCATATTTTGCTTCTAAATAGATGAGGAAATAGTTAGCTAGAATAGCTAAGGCTATTCATTCCGTTCGAAAAAAAATATTATGTGGTGTTCGCGCAAAATGACCTTTTTAACTAAAATCCTATTCAGCGAAACCCCTATTATAAGTTTACATTTAAAAGCCATTAATAATAATTTAGTTACTGATTTAATCTGTTTTTTTGTGTCTTATCTATTGTTATTGTTTGTAAACTGAAATATTAAAATAATAGGCCTATTTTTAACCTTAACCCAATGTCTTGGATTTCGAAGATTAAGGATGAGTGCATCACTACGTGTTTCACATGACTACGCCCAGTTGCGACCAGCATATTTTCCCGCATTTTCTTTCCGTCTAAAATGTTTGACTCGCAGCTCTCCAACAGTCTCTCAGAGGTCATATGCTGGCAGTTACTTTCCTCTATGCCAGTGAGGGTAAAATGACGCTTCAATTGATCTTAACAGCGCTTAGGCCTATACGGCTTATACGAGGGGTGGGGGGGGTGACCTCTGTTTTGCCGTCCTCCTTTTTTTAACTGGCTGGTTAACCTCTTGTTACTAATTAATGATAGGTCTATTAATTTGTGTATAAATGTTTAAAAGAAGTGCAGAATTCATTTTCACAGGGTTCCCTCACCATTCTGAGAGTAGGATTTCATTAAATTTCCAAGAGTTTTCCAGGAAAAAAATATTCGATTTCAGGATCGGAAAAAACGCGAACTATATATTTAGTAATAAATATAAGAGTTACCATATAATATACATGTATAAAATTACAAGATCTCTCCTGAGCCTTTCGTCTCCATGTCCGAAACCCAAGCTGTTGTAGATCTGCCTCCATACATCATCAATCCATCGCATTCGGGATCTGCCTTTGGGTCAATCAGCGTGTGTGTGTGTGGGGGGGGGGAGATCGAGTTGATGGTGATTAAGTGCACTGAACATAAGTTCTTAAAAAAAAATAGTTGCAGTAACAAGAGTTTATGAAATGGAGAGTAGTACGACTATAGCCTATAGGAAGGTGGCGAGATAGAATTTTGTAGTTTCTTTCTTTCTTTTAAGAAAAAAAATTGATCGCAAGTTTCGTAGGCTATATATAGACATCAGTTCCAAGCAGAGAAAGGAGATGTGGAGAACGAGAAAAGTGAAAACATATTTAGGCCTATGCCACAAGGAGGACAATAGTTATAATGCTTCATGGAAGAAGTTAAATGATAGAACTAATTGAAGCATAATTTCCTATATTTTAACATGCTATTTCGCTATTTTTTACGGCCTTTCGCTCATTATGACTCCCGCGAAAATTGCGTTCGCTGATTAGGTCCGACCCCTACCGCAAGTTGACTTGAATTATAAATTTAAAAGCTGATATGGAAAAAAGAGTCAAATTTAGTTTTATCGCCCAATAGCTGAGGAGTCCGCAGATGTTTTCATTTATTAAATACGTTTAACTATTGCGGAGTTATAAATTCTAAACTAAAAACTGGCACAAAAGCGTTCGCCATTGGTCCTTTCCCATATATAGATATGTCTGTGAATCGATAAATCGCGGATAAGAATATATTTCCGGTTGCCAGTCTAGTATAATATATAAGTCTATGGGATCAGTGTTTTATGTATAATTGCTCATATGGAGAGTTCCATATCCGGTGAACATAATACTGAACTAATCACAAGCTATCTAGTTTGAAAAGCGTGTAATTTTTGTGCGTTTTTGTAGCATTTCATTATCTAATAACACTTGTAGAACAAAGTAATTTTGTTTATTTTATATACTAATATATAGTATAACATATAGTATAGTATATATTATATAATATAAAAATCCCCTAGTAGGACCCCGCTCCTTTCCCCCCTCCCCTATTTTTTTCCCGCTGCCAATTAAATCTAAATGACGCTTTTAGTGTTGTGTAACTGTTTCGAAAACAATGACTCACTCATCCCGATGATTCCTTTTTTTGAATTACTTGTTTTGATTTGACAGATTCAAATCAGCAGGTATGTTTAACGAGCAAGCAATAACAACGCTTCCTAAGTTGCAAATTTAATTACCTCTTTAACGAAGGTAACACCGAGGCCGTAAGACATGAAAAAAAAAACATGAACTAATGTAAGAATCTTCTGAAACGGAACGGTGACTAAAAGTACTGACATCAGCTAGAATGGAAGAAAGGAAATGCTGGGTAGTCTCCCTTGGCGATTTGCCAGACGTCTCGCGTGGCAACAGAGTGTTAGGAGAATGGGTTCGGAGGTTTCAAACATTCCTGGTTAGTAGGCTTAGACTAAAATAGAATGATAGACCGTTGCATTACAAGAGTCGTACTGTGCTATTACAAGCGGGCTCGATATAACGGACGACTTGCCAACTCTTCACCATGGGGAACTCTTTTCCCTTCCCCCCCCCCCCCCCCCGCACGCTGACTTTTATTCTAGGCTATTCTGTAAACATTGATATTAAATTTTTAGATACATCCAAGTACTAGCTTAGAAATGTATTTTTTTAGCCATCAGTTTCAGTTAGTGTGGGGTTTATGCAGGTTTAAATAAGCAGTGTGGGTAAAAAAAAAATAGAAAGTCGGCCGACTAGCACCTCTCAAAGTAGTCAAATCAGAGTCGAAAAACATTTCCAATCCCAAGCAGATACTTTCTGTGACTAAGTTCATCTTTTCTACTCATCACTGTGTGACGTCAGAAGTCAGAAAAAGGGGGGGGGGGAGGAAGGGGATCTCAAGCGAGCACACGTCCCGCCCCACCCCCTAACGCTTTCCTCCAATCACATGGCTTTTAATTCTTTAGCAGCTATTTCTAAATCCGTTGATTCCTTCTCGTGAATTTATTGTTTTTCAGATTCAAATCAGCAGTCATGGATAGCAAGAAGAGAAAAAATTGACGAATCTAACCGAAAAAATTCATGACTGTAACTTTATATATGAATATCTGTTTTTTTTTTGTTTGATTAAGACAGGCTGGCATAGTTAACATGCCTCCTGCCACCTACCCGCATTTGTTTTGAAAGATCAATCCGTTTTTTGTTTTTTTTACTTGTTACTTGTTTTATTGCGCCGTTGAAATATACAAGAATGCGAGAAGAAATGTTTCTAAAACAAAATATAAACCTGTTTTACGACAGAAAGAAAGGACAAAAACAATAGCATGGGCTGGCATGTCAAGAGGACGGCGAATGGATAAATACACACACACACACACACACATAGCCTACACAAAACAGACAAAAGCAAAACAGCAGATGTGTCACATCAGCAAGTTACAGGCCTTCTTTCTCGGTGGTGTTGCAGTTTCTGTAAGAGGATGTTGTTGCTTCAGTGCATTGTTTTGCAGTGTTGCTATGCTGTACAGATGAGTAGGCTATTGTAACTCTTCAAATCGGCTCTTTCTGGATTGGTGTATTGTACTTTTCATTGTTTTAACTCCTGGGTCCTCACGCTGCAGGAAAGTCTTCAGACCATGGCAGAAAAGTCTTCAGAACATGGCAGAAATATCTTCAGAACATGGCAGAAAAGTCTTCAGAACATGGCAGGAAAGTCTTCGGCAGGAAAGTCTTCGGCAGGAAAGTCTTCAGAACATGGCAGGAAAGTCTTCAGAACATGGCAGGAAAGTCTTCAGAACATGGCAGGAAAGTCTTCAGAACATGACAGGAAAGTCTTCAGAACATGGCAGGAAAGTCTTCAGAACATGACAGGAAAGTCTTCAGAACATGGCAGGAAAGTCTTCAGAACATGGCAGGAAAGTCTTTAGAACATGACAGGAAAGTCTTCAGAACATGACAGGAAAGTCTTCAGAACATGGCAGGAAAGTCTTCAGAACATGGCAGGAAAGTCTTCAGAACATGACAGGAAAGTCTTTAGAACATGGATTAAGAGAATCACTGAGCAGACTGCACTAACTGCTTTATTGATCCTTATTGGAAATTTGTTGTGATTACAATTCTCAAATAAAAACAACAACAAAATATTGACATAAAAAGAACAGACATAACATAAAGAGATCATTGCATGACTACAAACAGACCTTTTCACGTTTCCTAGTCAACGAGTGGCGTTGATATAGTCTGACCGAGTAAGGAACGAACGAGTTTTTGTTCAAGTCTTGATTGACAGAAGTCGCCCACTTCGCGACGACTTAACATAGTTATGATAAAGCGGGTGGCTTTAGACTTCTAATATTTTTCCGACTTCGCGGAGATATTAAATATGGTAGTGTTGTGCATCTGGTTTGTGATGCTCTTTTTTATAAGGTTGTCTAAGCGGCGCAACATTTGCAATCTGCTTAGTGATTCTCTTAACCCATGTTCTAAAGACTTTCCTGCTATGTTCTGAAGACTTTCCTGCAGAGTGAGGACCCAGGAGTTAAAACAGGATGGCTGCCTGGTCGTGCGGTTTGCGTGCTGGACTGTCGTTCAGATTTATCGATGGTCTCGGGTTCAAACCCTGCCCGCTCCCATTCTTCGTCGTCATGCGGGAGGTTTGGACTAGGAAGTAATTATCTTCAACTCTGAAGGAACATCCGAAACATGTAAAAAAAACATTTTAGATAAAGCGTTGCCATGCCAGCAAGCTGTTAGCAGAGTTTGCTTCTAAAAGTTGCAGCTGCACTTACACTAACATTTTTATTAACAGACAAAACTGGTTTGGAGATAAATTGCTTAGAGATTCACTTTCTACATAGTACAATGATATCACACGACGTTGAACCAACAGTCTCTGTAACAGGAAGAGTTTTGAGTTGCAACGGGTAGCGACATCCTGTACCAACTGATGTCATGGAAGGACGACTTCATTCTGCTATGTAAACGGGCAGTTGCAGAGGACGACTTCATTCGGCTATGTAAACGGGAAGTTGCAGAGGACGACTTCATTCTGCTATGTAAACGGGCAGTTGCAGAGGACGACTTCATTCTGCTATGTAAACGGGCAGTTGCAGAGGACGACAGTAATCAAATTAAGACACAAAATTTCGTGCTGCATTACAAAATCCACAACACATTGCTGGCTCAAAACACCGACGTGTACACAAAGCTGATTAGTGTATACATAGAAACCAACACTTGCAACGTTACTGCCACGAAATCATTTGCTGTTTGCCGCAGGTCGCGTAGAGCTGTATGACAGTTTTCAGGGCGGATGTTCCTGTTTTCAAGCGACATCAAGTTTGTAGACGTATGCTGATTGTTGAACTTTACACAATGTAGAACATAGCTGCTCCGGTCAATGGACTCATTCAGCCAATGAGCAGTGAAACCAAAATACGACTCTGTGGTATTGTCAGCTGTCCAGATATTAGTTGAGAAAGCAATGCTTTTAGCGTCGGTTAACAATTCACGACTTATTTGGATTCCTTGGCTGTGGAATATGAAAGCAAATCTTAAAACATCAAGAACTTGGAACCAGTTTTCAATACCCTCATTTCACGATTTAGAGCAGAAGCTGATTCAGCACCATATAACATTATGATCTGGAAGAAGTTCCAGGCAGTTCTTCAGCGGGATTTCTCGTGGATCTTTGTCAGAGGCTGCATTTCTACAATTAAAACAATGTTGCAAAGACAGTTTGTGTGGAAACACAAACTAAAAAATCGTCCCCTGAAGTGATCCACCCAGGCAGGTAAAAAGGCAGATTTCAATATTTTCAGAAAGATTATCAGAATGAAATTCTATCAAAGGCAAATGACAGAGAAGAATGGAGAAAGAAGGTTGACAGATCTTGTGTGGTGCCCCAACGGTTCAGAAGACCAAGAGGGATAGGTGAAACTGAATGTGGAGTTACATGTGAACCTGGCCTAACTGATGTCTTATAATGAGTATCTAATTGTTTTGTTAAGGGTCAATCTCTAACTCAAGAAAAACAAAACATTTCGTAAAAAAAAAAAATTCCTTTACTTTAAGTGTTCCATAGTTACAATAGTACATCTGCCGTTCACGCGATAATATGAAAAACTACTTATTAATAGTCAATAGTTGTAAATATGGTGTATTTTTATGAAAAAACTGCTTGCATAGTTGATTTTAAAAATTAGATTTTTCGTTTTCAGAAAAAAAAAGTAGCCGTTGCATCAGAACTTTGAATGAACTAAAATACTTGAAGTCGGATTTTCAATTTTCTTTCTAGTTAACGAGATCTAAACGGGATGGACGGACGGACAGACGGACCACACAAAACTAATAGCGTCTTTTCCCCTTTCGGGGGCCGCTAAAAACAATTTAAAACTTTACTACTAGACGATTACATTATTTGGGTCCACATACATCTGTGAACAAATATTTTCTTGCTTGAAAAAAACAAAAAACGCGTGTAAGAATAAACCACTGCTGACAGACAGTAATTTGAAAAGAGTCACGAGGATAACAACAAGTAAGTTTAATGGTTACGAAACATTATGCACGAGTGTACACAGTTAAATACTTCACATTAAGTGCAACTGTTCATTTGTGGTGAATTGTTATGATGTAAAAGACAATAGGGCATATTGATAGAGGCACATTTCTTATTACATACGCTAGAGTAATTTCGTACAAGTGCTCCTTCTTCCTTTGTGTCATTAGAGAATGGAATAGGTTGCGTAAATCAGACAGGAAAATAAACGTCTTGGCAGAGTTTAAGTCATTGATTAGATGCATGACTAGATTGACACATGAAATGTGTAATTATTTTCTTTTTTTGAAGTAATGTCTGTAACATATAAGAAAAGTTAATTGTACAGTTAAATATATCAGTTACACGTAAAATTAGTTTCCGAAATCGCTAACTCTTGTTGTAATTCTTCAATTAAAGTTCCCCTTTCAGACCTTGCGATCTATAAGGCAGATAATATAAAGATCAATTGTTTCTGTGTCCCACAGTTAACGAGAGTGTCATGTGGCCAGCACAACGACCAACCGCCTTTACTTTCCTCCAACTAAAGTTATGTACCCATTATAGCTGAGTGAACTAAGAGGTGCCCTAAATATCCCGAAACTAAAATCCTGGCCTTCACCAGGATTCGAATCCGGAACCCGTGGTTCGGGAGCCAGGCGCTTCGCCACTCAGTCATCGCGCCTTTAAATTTCTTCTCCAATGACGAGTGTACAAAGATTAACTGTAGGCATATATTACGTAGACTAAAGAGGACAAAACTGAGGACAAAGCCTGACTAAAGAGGACAAAACTGAGGACAAAAAATAACTAAAGTGGACAAAGCCTGACTAAAGAGGGCTAAATTGAGAATAAAGCCTGACTAAAGAGGACAAATTCTGACCTAAGAGGACAAAACTGAAGACAAAGCCGGCCTAAAGAGGACAAAACTGAGGACAAAGCCAGACTAAAGAGGACAAAACTGAGGACAAAGCCGGACTAAGGAGGACAAAACTGAGGACAAAGCCAGACTAAAGAGGGCAAAACTGAGGACAAAGCCGGACTAAAGAGGGCAAAACTGAGGACAAAGCTGGACTAAGGAGGACAAAACTGAGGATAAAGCCTGACTAAAGAGGACAAAACTGAGGACAAAGCCGGCCTAAAGAGGACAAAACTGAGGACAAAGCCAGACTAAAGAGGACAAAACTGAGGACAAAGCCGGACTAAAGAGGACAAAACTGAGGACAAAGCCAGACTAAGGAGGACAAAACTGAGGTTAAAGCCGGACTAAAGAGGACAAAGCTGAGGACAAAGCCGACTAAGGAGGACAAAACTGAGGACAAAGCCTGACTAAAGAGGACAAAAATAAAAATTCTAAATCTACGCTTACAATAGGCTTGTATTGATAATTTTATTGGTCCTAACCAATGGACATTCCGATCGCCTACAATTGTCCACCTCACTGACCTCAGTATATAGGGGAGATGAGAGAATGTGGCTTGCGCGATAAAACGTGATTTAAGTAAGGGAGTATAATTACTATAACAATATCGATGTAAATACGAACAACAATCACACACGAAAGACACACACACACACACAACCAGCTTTTTTTTATTGAGTCTATTTTATCGATGTCTTTGTGACAGTGACATTACCATACCAGCAGGTGATGACAAGGGTAATTGGGCGACTGACGGGCTGCTGTATAAGTAAATGGCGGCGTAAGCTACGCCATGGGTCGACTCGTTTATTATAAGCATCTTTAATGGCACTGTTCACTCCATGATATCGTGCGAGCTGTGGGCCTACTTCTAACTTAGGTATTTGTGTTCTTGAACTTGGTCTAAGGTTTGGTTGTTGATTTGAATCTCTGCAACAAAATCTTCCTGCTATGAGAAATGTATTTTCTTTTTCTGAACATTAAACATTTGAAAAGTTTCTTATTTGATAAAACACGAGAGTGAATCCAAGGCTGTACAACTGTTTTGTCTCAGAACACGTGACTTTCTTTGCATCTTTAATTGTCTGACCTTGATCTTAGGCATCGAAGACATTGTCATTTATTCATGATCGGGTCAAATTTTGGTGTGGAGTTATCTGCATATTTTCGTGACATTGTACTTGTTTAGAAGAATACCTCTCGCGGAGTCCATGTTGTAACTTGCTAATGTCCGATGTACATTAACCAATAAAAAAACACACTCTTTTAACATCAACATTAGGCCAGGGACTAAAATAGTAACAGATCTTAGGGAGTGAATATACGAACACTTGTTATTAAAGAGATTGTCAAAAACCTTGCAATCCTTCTGCTATATAAGAGAGAGAGAGATTGTGTATTTAAACCAGGAGATATTAAAGATGAGAAAAGAGACATTGCAATAAGCAATAGACTGATAGAGTAAAAGCTGGACATATTTGGCCAATGCCTGCAGGATGGTGGACATGTCCTCCTTTTGCTGGACGACTGACAATCATAGTAGGGACCCATGAAGATTTCGCCCTATGACAATCCAGTGTATGTAGATCTAGTACTGAGGAAGTGTTGTGACGTCTTGTTAGGGAAGGAGACACTGTACGAACGCACACGGTTACTGTAACTTTAAAATGTCATATTGTATGGAGCAGTAAATAATTGTATTGGCCACTAGTTATTTAATGTGATATTCCGTTCGATAATCCATTGTTTGTACTCATTTAGTTACCGGATATGAAATATTCAATTGTTACTTAGCAGATTTTTTTCATTTACATGTAGGAAGACATGTCAGGGAGCGTAACTGCTGATAAACGAAAAGCGATAGACAATTACTTCCCTTAAATGAACTTTATACTGCTTTGTTTTATTTCTATTCTTTTAAAGTTTGAACAAATGGGCCTCTAAAGTCCTCTCACTTCTGTCCACTGGTCACAAAAAACAAACAAACCAGTTTTAACATCACAAGAACTTGGCTGAAATTCTATCTTTGATCACAGCATCAAAATTAATAACATTTTAAGTTTAAGGATAAAATGCAGAATTTTATATGTATATGAAAACCCACACATAAGAGACAGAGGAAGCCATTGTCTGGTGGGGGGAGGGGTTGTAACATATTGGTATTATATATACCTCTTAAACACTAGTTTTTTATTTGTGTGGGTCCCAAAGAAAATGTACTATTTCTTTATAAAGGATTTTATATAATTACAATAATAATGCACATTTGAAAATGTTCTATTTTAAATACTGAACAAACTAAAAAGAACAAAGTACTGAGGTTTATAATGAATTCATTTATGACATTAAAAATATCAGAAAGAAACAAAAAAATAAAATAAAACATTGCATTTTGTTGATAAATATTGCATGTCATAAAGTTGTTCAAAATTTCATGACAAAAGAATCAAACATAAAGATAAGAAACAAACTAGGGGGGTGATGTATAAACGAAACAAATTAAATCACAATGAAAATTTTTCCAGTTCAGAAAGCCAAATAATGCACAGTACAGTCATAAAGTGAAACTCAGGAAACTTTGCTATCTCACCCCTGGGAGTGTGGCCCAAGATTACGTAGCATTCAATCAAACCAGAAGAATACAAGTTGAACATGACAAACATACTTTGTTTTGTGTTCACAAAAATACTGTGTGTTGGCACAACTTTTGATTATGTCACCAGATTTTTAGTTCACTCTAGAAACAAACAAAATTAATATTACATCTATTTTACATGTGATTTGGCAACTGATATTTATAAGGTAAGTAACTCTTCTTTTCAAGATGTTTTGAATCAGTAACATTGTCAATAGGGTAAAGCAATGTAATTTTATTTAAGTACAGTTCTTATTGGGTCCAATGCATAAGTCAAACTAAAAAGAAATGAATCATCCACAGTCAAATGGACTAGATGAATGAAGTTGATAAACAAATTAAAATTTCCTTTAGTCTTGGTACTTGGTTTAAATACTGTTTTGATTAGTTACCATTCAAGGATGCATGTACATTAAGTAAATGACCTGTGACAAATATACTGCTTAATTAATGTAGGTGTAAGTTTATAGAAACAAAAAAAAAACAACAATATATTCTAGGTTTAACATGAAACAAGTCATATGAATACCAGAATAAAACTGGTTTAATGGTTCATTTAGTTTATTTTAACATGTAATGAGTTCCTTTTTGATCAAATTTGAGTAAGCGCCAATGTAAAGCCAATAAACAAAGTAATATAACTTGAAGTAATCATCCAGTCTCTTGCCATTTCATTCACATGTGTCCAACTCTCAGTTCATCTTCAACAAGGAAAGATCAAGATCTTTAAGATCAAGATCCTTTTAGACAAATTGAAGTCTCAGTAATGACAAGAAGAAATAAGAAGTGACCCGGCTGGTCAAATGTAATCATTCAAAGCTTTAAGCTGTTAAAAACTGGAGGAAATCAAACATGATACAAATGTAGCCTACTACAGAGAACAAGGGAAATAAATTGGAAACCAGATACTGAAATTGAATCAAAAGTGCAAGCAACAAAAATCAACATTTGGTGTGAAATTTTGAACAGTGTTGCAATTCTTACTATTGAAATGGCATCTTTAATCACATTACAAACATGTACACATTTTGAATAACACACACACACATTTTGGAACAAATTGTACACACCAAAATATATACACAGCTTGAGTAGTGAAGAAAAAAAAGTGTAGAGAAAGCTATGTGATTCTTAGCAATGGATTCATGAATACAGAAACATGTCCCCCCCTCCCCCCAGTGTGAGAGTGACTGTGCCAGATGATGTGTCTGTGTGGTTCAACATCACACTATTTCATCTGTGTAAACGGGAGAGGAAATCAATCCAGATATTTTCTTACAAACAAATAGAAACGTAACCTAGCTTTTATTACATTATAAATTTCTTAAGTCAAGTATTTTGGATATAAACATGTTAGTTGGATGTACATAAATAAATACATACATTCTATGATATGATTTCCTGTTATTTATACAATTAAAGGGACAGAAACACATACTGAAACTGACTTCTTCCTTCAGTTCTCATAAACAACCAAATGCAAACTTTGTATTCACTTCAAGGAAATACATTACATGACAATCAAACAGCAAAGTGTGTGTAATCATGAATTTAAGAAAATAAAATAATCCTTCATGCTAGTACTAAAGAGCTACCTGGAAAGAGTTGAAAATTTTCAAGGTCACTGATTAAAATAATTCCATTGAACAAATGAGACTGTGACACACAACTTCAAGACCTTTATTGTTTATTCACAGTTAACAAGATCAGACATTCAGTACAGCAGATTTGATAAAGTCCCACTTCAATCATGCACTGCAATCAGACATCTCATAGTACTCAAACCCTCAATATAAATCTCTCAAACTACCAAAACACATACACAACACTGTCAGTAACAAAGTTTTAGACTTAAATGTAACAAAATTCATACACACTGTAGAATTTCACCATAGACATTAAACCAAAATATCTGTAATTAAATGCAGTCAATAGGATATAACTTAAAAATGAAATAAAACAAACAAAAGATGAATCCAAACTGGCCACAATGACTTGTATAAAACGTTTGGTCAAATGATGGCTGACCAAAGTTAGTGACTTTAGCATGATAGGTACAGCCTGAAGTATCAACTGTACAATCACTAGCACTCTGTGGTAATCAAATATCAATGAATCATTTACATTGTTCAGATCTATCCATCTCAATACACAATGCTACACACACATATGTAATATATCCATAAAAAAAATTATTTCCATGGAAATATAGAAATTCAAGATTTTAGGTAATCAATGATGGGAAGGTCAGTTCCTAAAATGTTAAAAAAAAAAACACCACCATATTTAGTGCGCTATTAAAAAAAATATTGCTTCCATGTTAAGCCTTGGCAGGTTTCTATTGAAGTCTACCAAGGGCCAGATGACATGTTCACTAAGCCTAATGACGGCAGCACTTGACATTGTCTAATTCATTTTTATTTTCGTTTGAATTAATACAAAACTGTCAGTTAAATATCAATAATTTTAAAGCCCAATGCAAAGCAACAAGCTGTCTTCTATGTGCTGGTAAATGGAGAGCACTTAAGCCATTTATTGACCCCCATGCACAATTATTGGATTCTAACATATTTTCAAACTTCATACAAAGTCTGATTACTACTAAATACTCCGGGCAATGGCAATGAACTTTAGCCTGTCAAGGATTAATATAACAACTGAATTCTGACTTTTTTTTTGGACCTATTTAATCAAAGGTCCAGTTTGTAGACTAGTTTGAGAAACACTTTCAACTAAAATCACTCACTTTACTTGATCATAAGTTCAAAACTTGCAACTTAGCTAAAAAAGTAATCATAAATTAACTTGATATGTACCAGGACCCAAACCAAGTGTATTGCAATTATCCCAAAGACAAATATTGAGCCACTACATAAGAATAAAATAATGGGACACAAAAGTGATATAGCTTCATGCAACATTAACAGCTCAATGTGTACCTGAGGTTCTCCACCAAACAGAATAATGCCAATAGTATCAATTTTTGAATATGTATTTCTGAAATCCTTTGAAAATCTCTGTTCTAAATCAAGCAATCCAAGACAAAGAGATGGATTACATCTAGAGTATTATAAGTGCACACTGTTTCTGAATAGGATTGTGATCATTTCTTGTAACTTGTATGAATGTTTCTGATTAAATGATGGGCAATGAGAATGATGTAATGGGCAAAACAAACAAGATCAGTGCACAGTGGGACTATCTATGAGAGAGTTCAAATGTACTCTATACCAAACAGTGACACATCTAGGATCAATGCACACAGGTTTCAAGAGTTTCTTTTTGTTTGTATTTCTAGAACTGTCCCAAAAAACAGCTTGATTTAATGACATTAAATGAGTTTTACAATTGTGATCATTGTGTTATTAAATATCAACTAGATCTGAAAACCTAATGGGATGATGTAAAGCTCATCTGTTTCTATGGTTAATGAGGGGGTCATGTGGCTGGCCAGCACAATGACCAACTGCCTTTTCCTTCCAAACACATGTCAGGTACTCAATAGAGGCAGCCTAAAAACCCAAAATCCCTATCTTTAAAACTCAGCCGTCCCCTGGATATTGCAAACAAAAAAATCCAATGGCAAAGTGTTCAGTCAATGTAAATTAGGTTTGTACAAAAAATTCAAGTTGTCCAATGTAAATTAGGTTTGTACAAAGAACTCAAGTTGTCCAATGTATATTAGGTTTGTACAAAGAAGTCAAGCATTTTTTTCATAAAAGAACAAATAAAAAATGACAATTTCTAGGATAACAATTACTTTGTTTGGACCAGCCCCATTCTGTTTCAACCTCTGGGTTTATGGGTGTCCACAATAGGTTCTGGCCACGTCCTTCCTGCTGTTTTTTTTTTTTCAATAGATGTTCATCTAAGGTTTTGGCCACTTTTCTGTTGTCATTATGTTGAAAACAGCAAAAACAAAACACAAAAAGAAAAAAAAATTAAATGAACTATACACAGTTTGGTCAAAATAAATCTATAGACTTACATATCTATAGATAGTGTATGAAGCGAGTCCAAATGATGTCAATTACTGGTTGGCTTTCTTTCCAAATCAAACAACTCCAGACAATCACACGCAGAGCCAACAGTAAGAAGAATAAACAACAAGCTATGATGAGGAATCAGATTTGAAATGACTAAATCAAAAAATATTGGCACAGATTAGTCTCCTGTTTTAAAAAAATGCCAGGAGATAAAAATACATTATGAATATATAGGTCAACAATATGTACACACATAAAAACTAGTTTAAAAATGTTTAAAAAAAAAAAATCCAGCAAATCATGCACTACAAACAGACTAACAAAACATATCTTCATAGAGTGACTTGCAGATGTGCATAATGCAGAAAAAAAAAAGACTTGTGCATATTTGTTTGGTTTTAAAAAAAAACAAAAATGTATAAAACTTGAAGCAGAAGACATGAAACAAAAGAAAACCAACAGCATCCATCTGATTCTAAATACAACAAATGTGAAACATAACCAATCTGTGATTCATGGCTCTTAAAGGAGTGCAGCGAGCCACACAGGCCTGAGCATTCACATCCTGGGGGGAAGGTTGTATTCAACGCTGCCCAAGGTAACAGAAGGCTACAGAAGATATGAATTTATTCCAAATGAAAAATATCAACATGAAAATGTTTCCCATGAGTCTTGACTTTCCCCACACACACATTGAAACAGAAACAATACAATTCAAATATGTTTCTAATACCAATTATGCAAATTTAAGAACTATTAAAATATAACTTGGCTGTTTTTTATTTTCATGTTCAGAAACAAATTCCCCAATCAAATAAATAGATTTATAGAATTATGGTATATCCATAGATATAAAGCAGAGGGTTAAACCATTGCTTTATGTGCTAATAAAATAAATATCTATATCTATTCACAGTTCAATATGGCCAATGTCAGTTTAAACTTTAGAGCCAACTCAAAATGTATCAATTCACCAACAAGGATAACCAACTGAATAAATACATTTCACCAACTAATTCATAACCATGTTCAGCAAATGCATCTTTTTGAGTGATCTTCCAATTAATTTATAAACACACATCTATTTAAATTCTCTTTCTGACATTAAACGATAATTTTAGCTACTAAATTCATTAATAGTTGGCAAGTCTTTTGTTCCCTAGTTAGTACTAAAAATCTGTCTCCAAGGGTGTTATATGAAATACAAATGTTGGCAAGCCTAGAGAGTTCTAGTTTAGCAATAGAATTTAAAAACTATTGCATCATGATAAAAGAAAATGAAGTATTGCACTCGGCGTAAGATTGGTGGTAAAAAAATTGTCTAGGAATTCAATTCTTGTAAAAATGTTATCAAACAGAGTATATTTTAAAACAATAGGTCTTTACATGGTCAATACAAAATGGCTTACACAATTATGAAAAAAAATATAGTACAAAACGAAAAAAAGATACTTTGAAGTGTCTAGCATGTTGGCAAAGTAAGAGTAATGAAAGGATTTCAAAAAGCTGATTCCTAATGTTCTTAGTTCATGACTGCATTAGTTGTCCATTTAGAGTGAATCTTGTAATCAGATGAACATCACTTGCTGACTAATGTTAGAGTCAAACAGTATCACAGGATCTGATGAAACTCTGTGACAGCAGAGAAAGAAGGGAAAGAACTCTAACAAATGTGTTGTATGTACAGAAGCTGTTGATCAAGTGGTCAGGTTTTTGGGACTAAAAAGGAAGTAGTCATGCTGACCAGTGAGTCAATGAAATGATGATGTGGTGGAGTTCAGGGTACCTCTGCCACAAACCTGATGTTGTTGCAGTCGTCAGAAAGCTCTGGGAATTGGTCAGGCTGGTGGATGTAGTCAGCCACGTAGCCATTCACCCTGCCCGCCGACTGAATCTGTTGCATCTCGGACTCAGACCAGTGGTACACGGAGGGCAGGCTGTACTGCAGCAGGTACCTCTCCCTAGACCATGCATGGGCCACAGCCCGGTCCTTGGCATGGCGCAGGATGCGCCGAATCTCTCTGTCTGGCGTAGTGCCGTACCGGATGTTCAGCACTGTGTGGTTCCCATGGATACGTATGTCCTTCTCATGATTGGTCACGCTGTATCCATGGCTGGGTTGGTTGTGGTGTATGGAGACATTAATCCCTGTCTCATAGGTGACCAGGTCACTGTGTATTCCCAGCTCTCTTAAATCATCCTCAGCTTCCCTGGAATTAGTTTTAACAAAGTAGTGTACATCTCTACCATTGATCGTGAAGTGCAGCGGCAGAATATGTGAGCCGTTTAATAATACTGTGGCCAGATTTCTGGCCCAAGACTGAGCCGTTTCCACAATATTGACCACAGTTTTTCCCTCAACATTCGAAATGGTGACTCCATGGCCAAAGATGGAGGATAGTGGAGCAGGTGTCTCCCGATTCAAATGTTGCAACGGTGTTACCTGGGTAAAATAAATTTGAGTCAATTAGATTTACAACAAATTTTTTAACATACAAATTTTGTATACACCTTCATCTGTTAAGGTTTACTTGATTGTTCTATTTCTAAATCTATAGCTGCGATACGGGCTAACTGAAATAGTTTAATCAATCTCTTTTGCTGTCTCCAGGTTTGTATTTGCCCAATAAAAACAGAAGTAGAAAAACTGAATAGAGAGATAAGCACAACATAGATATGATTTTTTTTTTAAAAGTCTACAGCTTATTTGTGCTCTACAGATTAATATGCTACTAGATAATATTTGTTCAACAATGACATTAATGAAATCATAGATTACATTTACAAGAGTCTAATCATTAATATTATATTGTTGCATGAGTTGTTTTTTTTTTTTCAGGAAAATGTTTAAGAAATGAAAGCTTTCAAATATTGCTTTACTTAAAATTACTGATAGAATAAGCAGAAGATGCTACTGAAAAAAATGTTTAGTAAATAATTTTTAGTTGAAAAAGCTTGAGAGCTATTAAAACACTACACGAGTATCTTCAATTATTAGCTATATCAATCATTATATCCCCCCTCCCCTCGAATGCCACCTTTACAATTGTGTTCACTCTACTGCATGGCTGTCATGAATCCACCAAAGTACACCTATCTGGTAAGCTGGAAAGCCTAATGCAACATATTAATTTTTACTTAATTGCTTAGCAGCAATAATTAACAATTAACAAGGCACTGTTTTCGATTGCAAAGTTAAATAATATGAATTTGCCACAGATGTTTCCATTTTTTTCTAGTCTATATTGTCAGCAAACAATATTTTTTTTAAAATTATAAGTAATGGGGAAAACAGTTTGTAGAACATTTATATTAAAGCTATTTTTGTTTCCATATTTTGTAAAACTAGGTCTAAGTAGCACTATAATGTTCTGCCACCCTTTTTTTATAGGGCAAAGGCTTACTAATAGAATATTTAATCAGAGTTAAATAATTAAAGATCTTATTTAGGTTTTAATAAGATGGTAACACATATATAAAAGCAATATTTATGTTAAATCACTCATTCATGAAATGCTAATTCAATTAATTGTCTATAAACAAACCTTGGACTGAGGCACAGTGGAGATGGTTAATAAATTCTGCATGTCTCGTTTGAAGGTGCACTCGAAAGCTGAAGAGGCAGGCAGCAACTGAAAGTTAGACTCCTGGCATTCCGGTTTGAAGTAGCCAGTGTATGTTACCTCTGGGGCCATGGACTGAATGTCAAAACCTAGCACATTTAACCACTCTGACATACCTGGGAGGAAAAAAAAAAAAGTTGACATAACAATAAGAAGCAGAAAAAAGAAGTAAACTTTATGTTTATGTAAGGGCAAGAGATGTTAAGTTAAGCATTCTTTGTGAAATAATAATAATAATAATAATAATAAGATTGAATGACCAAGGGCTCAGCATCCAAATAAAAGCACATTAAAAATCTCAGCCTTTTAAAATTTTCTAGCTCAGATTCTATAATCTGAAACCTAGTGGCTTACTATTCGACTGTAACAACCCATAAACAAATTAACATGTTTGATTGTAGTCTTTATAAATACAATATAAAGCACTGGGAATAAGATTGACATATCTATAAGTGGAATTTTTTTTAAAGTTAAAAAGTAAAAAAAAAAAAAAAAACTTACTTAAACGAGGGTACAGCCATTTTTGAAGATGACTATTAACAAGGAATCTATGTCCATAAAGATTTAGAATTTCAGGGTTTTCTGCAACAGTGTCCAGCTTTTTGAAGACTTGGTAGTAATCAGGTGTGAGATATCTGCCAAGGTTAGCATCATACACTCTCTCATGGAAGTGAACCAGTTGGGTGATAGGGTTGTACAGGCCACCCTGGAAGCCAAAAGCCAAGTCGAAGTCTGGGTTTGAATCCACTTCTTTTATTCCTAGGGGACTGTAGCCAATATGTTTGACTGCGTGACCGTCTTTGTCAAATACGGCTAGTGGAGTCTTGTTGGGATCTACTACAATGTAATAGATGCGGCCAGATCGTTGCAGGGCTATCAAAGCTCCATCGCTGTCTCTGAAGTATTGAGTTAGCTCTCCTGTTGTGTGATTATAGACATGAGTAATAGCTGTCTTCGACTTGATGTCACTGTAGAAGAACTGTAGGATTCTGCCATAGCGATCTCTCTGAACTGCAAGACGTCCCAAGGCATCATAAAAGTAGGAGAACTTAAATAGGCCATGACGTGTAACAGCTGTCAGCTGACCTGCAGAGTTGAAGTTGACATGGTCCAAGCCTCTCAGAGCCATGAGGCCATCCGAATCAAACTTGTAACCCATGCCACCCATCATGGTTATCTTATCCCCAACATCAAACTCCATCAGTCGAGTTGAACCCTGAGACGTGATTTTCTTGATATTTCCATCAGCATCGTAGCCAAACTCCCAGGCCATTTTACCTTGAATGAGAACGTCTGTTACATGACTGTCCACGTCATAAATGTACTCCACCGTCAGCTCTTTCCAAGTGTCCACTCTCCGCTTCCACTCATGTACCCTGCCCAGCTTGTCGTAGTTGACCTCCAGTTCAAACTTCACCTCTCCGCCAAACTTAATTTCATAGTTGACCAGCTTGCCATAGCCATCATATTCTCTAGTCAGGGACATTTGGGAGTCTGATAAAATTTGTTTCGCATCGCTCAGCCATTCTATGTTGATGCCTGCAATCTGAGATAGCTTGCCATTGTCCTTACTGTATGATCCATTGGAGTAGCTGCTGATGTTATTAGACAGAGTCAGCAGGGTCTCAACCTGTCGAAAATAATTGTCGTAATTGAATCGCATGGTGGCTCCAACCAGACTGGCGTCCTGAGGGAACAGGACGACAGCTTCATGAACTAACGCACTGAAAAAGCCGAAGGTGAGTTTGTTGGAGTAACCGCGTGCAGTCAGTGTGGCTTGGGACAGGTGGAGAACCTCTGGATGGTAGCCAAATTCAATCTGAGTCTGGTCAAACATGGTTAGGTATCTTTGACCCATTTCATTGTAGCGATGGAGTATACGGCGCTGCTCACTTGGGTAGATAATCTGAGAATAGAAACAAAAGAATTATGGGAAACCAGAAGAAAACAAGTCCTTTTTTTTTTACTCTTTCTTAAAAAAATCTTATATAACCCTGAACGTTCATTCCAAACAAAACTATAAGTTTAAATCATTACAGGTTCAACTGACTTAAATTGGTTCTTTTGTAGGCCTCATTTTAAAACATTCAGACAAAATGCAATCTGCACTTTATAATCATTTTTTTTTAAATACCATTACTAATAAACTTGTCAAGCTATAGGTTTGCTTATACATACTGTAGCTTAGGTAAAACTTACGGAATTAATCTCAAATATACCTGCATCAGTTTTCCCATGGCATCATAGTCTTCAATGTAAGGCAAGGTGAATCCAGGGGCAGTGTACAGGAAGCGTCTAAGGCCAAGAGTCAACAAAGTGTTGAAGTGGTGTTGTCCAAGCACTGGTGTCACCACACAGCGGAGGTTACCATGCCTGTCGTGTTTAAACAAGTACTGCTTGCCACTAGGTAAGAATATATCTGTAGGCTAAATAGTGAGATGTAACATAAATGACATTTATGGGTCCAAAAATGTAAAAAAAAAAGAGCATAATAAAACTATTGTAGCTTAGTGTACAAAACATTTATAGTTTAGAAGTGACCATTTTTAAATTTAACTTTCTTATATCTCATTATTGTTGAATGTAAACTTCAAGAAATTGCATGAATTATGATGTAAGAAGCTGGGAAACTGGCTTAAGATCATAGATGCGGTTTTTGTATCATCTTCATGTGATTGTAGACAAAAATTTGCTCTATAAATTGATTCACACTTGGGTCCTCAAACATCATCATATTTGGATAATAAAATGAATATTCTACAAAAGTGTTTTACAAACTTTTCCTTAACAGAACACTTTGCACTTTCAGAGTATTTAGCAGAACACTGTGCTTATTTTTTTAGAGAGATTAATTCCTCTGGTGGCCTACTAATTAATTATTCCAGTACTTCGAGGAATATCTATTCAGGCCTTGGAGAACACTAGGTTCCACTGAACACAGTTTGGGAAACACTGTACTATAATATAGAGCAAGGAACAAAAGGAGTTAAAGTAAAGTTTCCCTTTCAGACCTTGTGGTCTAAAGGGCAGATGATGTAAGGGTCATCTGTTTCTGTGGCCTAGGGTTAACAAGGGTGTCATGTGGCCAGCACAACAACCAACCGTCTTTACTTTTCCCCAACTAGTGTCAGGTACCCATTAGAGCTGGGTGGACTCAGAGGCGCCGAAGATCCCGAAATTAAAAATACTAGTCTTCACCAGAATTCAAAACCCAGTTCGGAAGCCAAGCGCTTTACCGCTCAGTTACTGCGCCACCTAAGGAACAAAAGGTCAGAGACAGAATTACCTTATTGGAACTGTTCCTGTAAAAGTATCTGTACTGAGTGCCACCTGGTTTGAATGTTCTCTGTATGATCAGACCAGGGCTGTTGTACTCTCTCTGCTCTATCAGCTCCCCATACTGCCACTCCAAGATATCCCCATAGGCGTTGTAGGTGATGTTGAGAGAGTGGTGGGACGAGGCTGGGATAAACTGGACAGGCAGGCCGGCAGAGTTGTAGACCACAGTGATGACATCCCTCATGCTTTTGTCCAGGACACTCTCTGTGTGTGTTCTTCTGTCATACTCTACCGTCAGTAAGTTCTCTCCATTTATCTAAAAGAAATAAAATACTATTACAAAAAGTTTACAATAAGCGAAACAATCAAGTGTAAGCTATAAATATATATATATATACCTACATACAAAATTATGCTACATACAAAATTATGCTGAAATTTTTTGAATGAGAGAAAATTGGTCTTACAACACATCAGCACAAAGTAGAAGCCATGCTAGACCAAGAAGAAAGTTTGTGATGATAAAAGAAAGACTTATAGCTAGATAATAGCAATAAGCGAGAACAATGTATTGTTAAATAAACAGTTTGTTTATAAGTTACTTAACTAAGACTTATGTTCATTATCTCTATTGCCATATGTCGCTACCTGGTTTTTCGTGTAGGTGTAGCGGCGTGGGTACGTCCGTGTGATGTAGGTACCTCTTCTGGTACGGCTATAACACACCTCTTAGCGATGTACTTTATTAGACGCACTAGATTTGCAAGTGCGCAACATTACTAATATACTAAAGTCTCCAATGACACATATAGAATTACTGGTGAACACAGTGGTAGCAGACGTGGAATTTATTATGTATATAGATAAATTACAGAAAATACTGGCGACTTCAGCCGTCACAAAATATACACCAATGAATACTGGCTGTTCATGCCATGTGGAATAAGTAGTCACATCTATGAAATGTTCAAAATACAAGTCCAAAGAAAACTCTCAAGTTAACATTAAATCAAATTCATTAATATTCATTCATATTACAGACAGAGAAAATCGTACATCCACTCTCTGCTGGAGTTCTTCACTAACTAACTTTTACCCTTATTTCAGAGTCCTTTAACTTATTCACATAACCTCGTGCTTGCACGCACGGAATGTTACAATAGGTGACTGCGTGTCACTTCATGTCACAGAGGTTCTAAAACTGGACTGTGACACCATATTACAAGGTCTTTAGGGCTTTCAAAGAACTGTTAAAGAACAGTTCCAAGAAAAAGAAGAACAGACACAGAAGTCAACATTGAAGAATAGATGGGCCTGCCATTGAAAAAGGTTCTATGCAAGGCAAAAAGAAAGAGAAGAATGGAGAAAGACGGTCCATAAATCTTGTGTGGCGCCCCAAACGGTCCTAAAGACTAAGAGATAGGTGAAGATGAAGCAAAGGAACAGAACTAAGTAAGTAGAATCATGTCTAATATTTTTTTTAAAGAAAAAAAAAGGCTTTAAGCTTATTACTAATCTTATTTACCAGAAGAGCTTTATCTCTGCCCTCTCCTCCGAGTGAACCATACACAAGGTGGCGCAAGCTCTGATCTGATTTCTCCTTAATTCTAGAAGACCGATTGCGTTTGCTTCTCCGCAGGTAGTACCTCCACTCTAGCCGGTGGGCTATGGGCCCAGGTATGACAATTTTCCTCTTGTAGTGCATGCGGTTGTCATTTTCCATGATCGGATGGCTGCCAGCTTCAATGGCCACTGTCAAATTGCTGGGGAACAGTACAACCACTGCTCCGTCTGGCAGGTAGGTCACTTTGGTCTGTGTAGCACCTAGAGTGTTAGAAAACATTGAATAATAGCCTTCAATACAAATATTGTTGCAAGTTATAAGGTAGGTTTCAATGAATGATGTCTTTATCTATCAGTACAGAATTACGTGATTCTCGTTAACTCTTTCTCTCCTAATCGACAGTACCATCGTTGATTTTGACCTCATTAAATTAAATTAATGTTCACGTTTTTAAACTTGACTTCGAATTACATAAAAAGAGCTTGCATTTTCCTTTAATTCTATACCAAACACAACATGTTCTGATAACAAACAACAAAGCTATTGAAGCCCTATCATAACAGGGGTAGTGAAACAGTAATGAGCAAATGAAGAATTCCTTTGAAGCGTGGAAAAATAATTTCAGAGAGAAAGAGTTAAGTCATATTTTCCTTGCATAAGTGGAGAATCATGGAATAATAAAGAAATTTCATCTAAACTCTTAACAATGTAAATCTTCTTTAGCAGACAACCTTACTGAGATGCCTAAAAAAAAAAAAACTGAGAGGGAGGTGAAGAACAACTCTTGGGGAAAAAATGGTTGTCTGTATTGTCACTGGGAGGAAGTAATTTATATATAAATAACTGTCAGTGTGTTAATGTCCTTGCTTAAAGTAGAGAAGTTTTTTACTTCTATTTTGTGGTGGGATGTAGAGGGCTCATAATGCAGTTTCTTTGAAAATCTCTGTGAGAATAAATATTCTAACATTGGTTAAATATAAGTCTAGTATACATCTACATCCCTTTGTAAAGATCTTTTTGAACCAAAGGGTATAAATATATATTTCACCCTGGACTAAATCTACATTCCTTTGTAAAGATCGTTTTGAACCAGGGTATATATATTTAAGTCTAGTCTAAATCTACCTTCCTTTGTAAAGATATTTTTTGAACCAAAGGGTAATATGTTTGTAAAATGTTTGACAAAGTTTGGATGTCCCTTCAGAGTTGAAGATAATTTACTTCCAAGTCCAAACCTCCCTCAGGATGACTGGGGATGGGAGCAGGCAGGGTTTAAACCCGGGACCATAACTAAGTCTGAACGACAGTCCAGCTGACAAACCGCACAACCAGGCCCAGGCAGTATATATTTAAGCCTGGACTAAATCTACATTCCTCTGTAAAGATCTTTTTAAACCAAGGGGTATATATATATTTAAGACTGGACCTACATTCCTCTGTAAAAATCTTTTTAACCAAAGGGTATTTACTTAATCCTGATTTGAAAGATCAGAATACTAGTGGAAATTGGTTAGGTAAAATGATTTCTATAAAATACAAAATCACTATCAGTTTTTAAATATCAAAATATGACAAAAGTTTGAAATGACGATGAACTAAATGCCAGCTAAAGCAGTAAGTGAAAAAAAAGCTTAAAGACAGAGAGAAAAACTAGTCCTATGTCTACATACCAAACTAATACTATGGAAACTAATAAATCTTTGAAAGTGTTATACCATGATGTATTTATGATAAAGTCATATTTTATTTCATATTTGCTTTAGATACTATTGTCTTTTATATGTTTGACTGGTGACTGTATTACATTTTAAGTTTATTAGCACTTAATTGTAATCCAAACTATTTATGAACAAAATAACTGGTGCTTCATTTACTCTAAAGCAGAAGTGTAAGCAAATAACTTTCTTCCAATTAACTCTAGACCTTCCTCCCCTTCACAATATGTCAGGAGCAAGGGAGAACACCCGCCACCTTTACCATCCCAGCAAAGCTATAGCATCGGGATGAAGGAATGCATGAAAAAAGAGCTGTCAAATTATGCTGTTGTTGCAAACCATGCTTTGCAGAAAAGAAGATGTTTCAAAAAAAACAAAACATGCAGAATATGGCAATAGTCAGATGATAATGAAATGTAAAAAAAGCCAAACTTAAATCACACTTTGAAAAATTGAAAACTCAAATCTAACCTGCTCTAAAAAAAAATTAATTACAGATGTAGATATAAATGAAAGAAAACTATAATAAAAAAAAGAAACAAGCTTATCTTTTAAGACAATGTAAAAAAAAAATATATTTAAATAAAATATTTAAAACTATTTTCTGTAGTTCTCTGATTATACACAAAGCAGCTAATAAATAAAAATGTCTGCAAATGATGGTGTATTATATATATATATTACAGTCAAAGCTTATGATATCAAACTGTCGAATTGAATATTTCACTAGTTCTTTTTTTTCCCTTCATTTCATTTAAATAATTTCCATCAAGGCAATATATTTCTAACATTTTCGTATTCCTTTCTTTATGTATTTTCTTACAAGGCTACACACACACATGCATGCACACACACATTGGCTGAAATGCTTTTTGTCCTTACGTCCTGTTGTCAGTTGGGGAATAAAAATGAGCAAGTTTGATATCAAAAGATTTGACTGTTTTCTTGTTGTTTTTTTTTAAACTAGACTTTAGATGGTTGTTTCTCGGAGATGTAAGTGAAAGTCCATTTCTTTACCAATTTGTCTACAACATTAATTTTTCTTATCCTATTTTTTTTTTTTTTAAGTTTTCATCATTTTGAAAATCTGGCAATGTATCAAAAGATTATCTTCTGGAAGAACATTTAAAGTGAATCTGGTGTGAATCTGGTGAAGCTAATACAGTGTGGACATGATGAACTTCACATTTACCTGGACTTTTCATATACTGAGCAAAAGCTATAAGATTGAAAGCAATTATTACAGTAAGAAACCACTTCAAGATTAAAATATTCCTAAAGAGATAAAACTAATGGCAGAACTATACAGCTGGGAGGAAAGCTTAGCCTAACCTACCAAATATACTACAAGGAGAATCTGAGTATAGCAGGATGTAGACCAAAATTTAGTGCAAGTATTTTCTGAATGTTTATTTGGTGGCTGTTAGGCTATTATGAAGTTATTTTTCTAAATATTTGAGATTTATTATTTCAAAATGATGAAAAACTGATCTGATAATCTGTTTTTATAAGAGCATTTTATATGATAGAATTTAGATATATTAATGGATAGTTTCTAATAAATGAAAGTTTTTACTTATTTCTCTCATGATAATGAATATTTCAACTAAATGAGTTCACTTCAACATGTAAATATATATATTTTTTAATGCTTATGATAGAGAGGCAGGCATAAATATATTAGAATAATGTTGAATCCATATAATTCTTAAATTATAGTTTCCTAGAGTGTTCAATCAAAAGGGCTATACAAAAGTAAATGTAATTATAATCAAATTATTATGTTGGTGTGTGCATGTAAAACTTCTGGAATACAAACAAGGGAAAAGGTGTATTAGCAAGCAACTTGCCATGCATGACTGATTGCACGCTTCCATAGGTAGCCATGGCGCTGACGTGGCTCGTACCAGTTGCCACACGAACAATGGAACCGGTGGTATTGATGTCCGTAGTCAATGTGGTTATCTGCCCAGTTGGCTGGCGGATGGTCAGGAGCCTGCCAGTGTCATCGTAATGGTAGAAAAACATCAGGCCATCACTGTCCTGCTTGGACTCCAAGAGCCCTGTATTGAGGGTGTAGGTGAAGACTGTGCTGGCATTGTTGGTAGACTTGTACCTGTGGAGCCGGTGCCTGTTGTCCATGGTCAGATGGCACCTCCCACCAGAGGGCAGAATGAGCTCGGAGGCATGGGACTCACCAGTCCTGTTGATGGCAATCTTATTCAGAGCAGTGTCGGTGACTGTGACCAGTTTTCCGTACGAGGACAGGACGTTATATGTGAAGTTGTAAACATACTGCCCAGTGTGTATGTTGATGGTCTGCTGATGCTGCCCGTTCTTGTTAAAAACGTACAGCTCTTGTGTCTCTGGGGCCAGAACCTCAAATGCCCCGTCACGCAGCACAGGCAGTTCAGAGACCACAGAAAAAACTCGGAGGTTGCCCACGTCAGCTAAGTGAAGAACACCATCTGGGGTGACAGTGACACAAGTAGGGTCACTGAACAAGGCCTGAGCTGCCATTGTTTCTCTAGGGTTGAAACAGGCACAGTTTTGTTCCTGTGAAAATTATAAGAAAAAAATTACTTAAACAGCAATGCTCATATCAATGAAATTATTATGGCATAACACTCTGTTACAAATGTTTTTTAGTTTCTCTTAGTGAATTATAAAGTAATGTTATAAATGATATCCTAAAAAAAAATCATTTGAAACTAAAACATTTATAGTTATCTAATATATAAATCAGAAAGTAAGGCATATATATGTATGTATGTATGTATGCATGTCCCACACAGAAATGAAAACCGTTTGACCAATCTTGGCATGAATGTTCCTTAGATCAAGACAGAGACTGTAGCGTATGTTTATTAATGTCCCTCCCACAACCGGGGGAAGGGGGGGGGGGGGGTTAAAAAAAAAAAAAAAGCTAAACTTATATCTATTAAAGAACAGAAACTTTTAAAAAAAACCAGGTAAATCTGTTTTCACACAATTTTAAATATGATATGAATGTATCAGCTTAATGGGTAAACCCGTTTTCACACTCTACTTTTATATTTGTGGCGAAAGAAAAAAAAAATTGAAAGGAACATTAGCCGACTTTGACATAGATCTAAATTCAATCCACTTAATTAGTAATACCCAAACTAAGGCCCACAGGCAGGGATATATGGCTAGTTAAATTATAATTTTAGAAGTTTGTAGAATTACTAACTCTTTTGAAGATATATTTGCACTAGTTGCTTGTTTTTTTACAGATGACCTGGGAGTGTGTCCATGGTCACTTGACTTGTGTAAGAGATTTTTACTTTGTTTTAAAATTTTAAAAATATTAATCACATTTCAGTTATGGCAAACTTTTATATTGATTTTATACATAGTTTTACACTTCAAGCATTACGTTTTCAATATAAAATAAAGCCCATACAATAGTGGCAATATGTAACACTTTAAAACAAAACAAAATGACTGAGCCTAAAAAGACTTCCAAACATTTAACTGGTCAAGTTTTAAGGGAAAAAAAAAAGACCACTTTGCCATTAGTCACTACTAGCTAGCCCTAGTAAGACTTAAGTTATTTGCTCACCCCAAGTTTACAAAATCTTAAAAACAAAAATGCTGTATCACTTTTATGTTACATCTTCACAAGTGGAAATAATTTGTTTATCAGCAAGCGTCTAGACCAAATATTTACACTAATGTAAAGCTACTTTACAAGACATACACTGACAAGGTGAAATAAGCTTCTATCAATTTGACTGAGATTGGTAAAATATCTCTGGAATTTGCAACTTTTAGCTAACGCACCTGTTTACAATCACATTTACTCTTGGCCCCAGCAAAGTGATGTATTCTGCCATCAGTGCTGACAACTCTAACTCTGTTGATGTGGTGGGTGTCACTCTCTACAATGTACAGGTCGCCGTGAGGGCCAAAGGTGATGCTCTTGGGTGAAACCAGAGTCACGTGGTTTGCCACGTTGGAAGCCTGTTCGTCATCACTCAGCACCCCTACAGGAAGGAAGGAGGAGAGTCTAGGAGGGCAGTGTGCCGGGCGACCAGCCACTGTGACCAACTTAAAATCACTAGTCAATTTGAACACAATAGCAAGGTCAAGGATGTGCAGTGAGTCATCAAGGGGGTTAATACTCAAAGAAGTTGGCCACTTGAGTGAAATCTGAAAAGTAAAGATAATAATGTGCATATGTCCATCAATATGTGTTATTTTTGTATTTTTCTAATCACATAGATAAGCAATATTTAAGAAGAACATATATTTTGTATGCTGTCATACAAATTGTTTGCTGTAATTATGTATTTTTTTTTTGTAATGCACAATTGTAAAACCAATTTCCTCAGGGATTTATTATTATTATTAAGTTTTTGTCGTAATAATATTACATAGTTGTGTTACCCACAATATGTAAAGGTACTTCCTTTGTTCATGTTACATTATAAAAATCTCAACTATTGTTTCTATTTAATATCAACAAGACTGAAGTGTTTTGTAACATACATATTATGAATTGATTATAGTATGAAAAGAAAGATAACTGTGAAATATACTTAATTCAACCATTAATTCACTATAGATAAAAACCTGGACACTTTGTTGCACAAATTTAAAGATCAAACATGTAAATAGTAATGTGAAAAAAATAGGATGTAGAAAAGTAGAAAATATATGACAATAAAACTGTAAGAATTAGTGATTTGATAAGTAAGAAATGTTTAAAAATAATTTCTTGAGTTAAAAAAAAAGAAAAGAGATTTCTCCTTGAAACAGGAGGGGCTATCTCATAGCATACAATGAAGCCTAGAGGAATTAGTATTATATAAATGCTATTTTCATGACTAGTTTGACTCATGAATTGTAATTACAGAATATTCCTTTTGTCTAAAACATTTTTAGTTAAGGACCTAATAAAGTTTATTCCCCTTAGCTTAGTACATTTTCTATATAAAACAAAATTAATTTATTATAAATAATTAGCTGATTGGTTAATTTCTTTGATTGATTAATGTGTTGTCATCCACAATGAATAATTGTGTGAAGTTTCAACTTGATTAGAGAATGGAAAATGGGAGAAATAACGTGTACAAGATTGCACACAGACAGAGTTAATATAAGCTTTCTCATTAATCCTTTTATTTGCAAACCACTACAGCAAGTGGGTTCAGTACTTTAATAAAGGTTATTCTCTTGCTTTCCAAATTGACGATGGCAACGTTGATTTGACCTCATTAAACCAAATTGATTTTTGGATTTATAAAGTTTCATTCGTGCTGTGTAAAAAGAGCATGCATTACTCTATAATTCGATACCAAATATAACATTTTCTGATAAAGAAACAAACAAGTTAATGAGGTTTAATCATGACAGAGTAGTGAAATACAAATGAGCCAAATGATTAATTCTACTGGAACCAGGAAAATAATTACGGAAAGAGTTACTCACTTTCTCAGCTGACAATATATCATCACAGGGTGTGGGAGTCCATTCTCTAGGCTGATCCTGCGTGCCTATAAGTGTAGTTATGATACCATCAGGGGTAATCTTTCTTATGTTAGGGCCATCAGCCACATAAATGATGCCATCCTTGTTGATAGCAATACCTGAAATATATATATTTTATATTCAATAAAACAGTCACTGGCTACTTACAAAAAGGTAATGACCACTTGTTCTTTATGCACATAATGTGATAGGTTTGAATGAGAACACAAGTCATACCCACTAGATTAATTAAGAACAATAAACAAGCACAAGAAAAGATATTACTTTAAAAATCAACAACAAAGGGAAAGGGAAAGAAATGCTAATTACTGCCAGTTATCTGAAAATGGCAGACTTTAACTCTCATTCTGTTCTATAAAACAAAATTAATTAATTAGTACTAATTGATTAAATAATTGGATAATTTTGTATTGATCCATATACTGTCATCGACTATAAATAATTTTGCAAAATTTCCCCTTGATCCGAGAATGTGAAATGGGAGAAAACATGTGTCAAAATGAAATTAGGGTATATATATATATATATTATATATATATATATATATACACAAACATCTCTAGTTACCTAACATTTATTCCCCTTATTTTGATATCAAACTAAATAATTAGTCCCCAGTTATTAATTAACTACTTTGTTGATTTTTTTGATTGGCTCATGTCTTGTCAGGTGCAATGACTAATTTCCCCAAGTTTCAATCTGATCCAAGAATGGGAAATGGGAGAAAAACCATTTTCAAAACTTTTTACTAGACAGACAGTGAATTGATATAACTTAGTCAAAAGCTTTCAATGCTGCTAAGACACATTGACAAAACAGAAAGGACAAAACACATGACAAAAAGTACAAAAACATCTAGGTTCTTAATTAAAAAATGAGAAATCTTTATATCTGAGTGTTAGAGATATAAAAAAAAGAAGAAGTGTAAAGCATTCTAGATACAGACACAATGAAAGCTCTAAAAATATTTAGAAAAGAAGTGATTGATTCTTTGTTAGATTTTCTGTTCACTTTCACTAACAAAAAATGTACTTTACTTCTTCCCTCTTACCTTTGGGATATCTAAGTCTGGCATTCACAGCCGGCCCTCCATCGCCGCACAGGTCAGCCTCCCCAGGGGTGCACTCCTCCCCATTGCCAGCCACCACTTCATAGTTATCCAACAGATCTGGCACTGGTCCCATAGTCCTGACACGAATAATCTTGTGGTTCATGAAGTCTGAGATGTACAGCCTGCCATCTACAGGGCTGACAGTCATGTAGAATTTGTAAGGTGTTGCTTTACTGTTGAATAGAAAAGGTTGGAAGAAGTGAAGCTCAACTTACAACACATCAGACAGCAAGTTACAACACATCAGGCAGTAACTTACAACACATCAGACAGTAACTTACAACACATCAGATAGCAACTTACAACACATCGGGCAGCAACTTACAACACATCAGACAGCAACTTACAACACATCAGACAGCAACTTACAAAACATCAGGCAGCAACTTACAACACATCAGACAGCAACGTGCAACACATCAGACAGCAACTTACAACACATCAGACAGCAACTTACAACACATCAGACAGCAACTTACAAAACATCAGGCAGCAACTTACAACACATCAGACAGCAACTTACAACACATCAGACAGCAACTTACAACACATCAGACAGCAACTTACAACACATCAGACAGCAACTTACAACACATCAGACAGCAACTTACAACACATCAGACAGCAAATTACAACACATTAGACAGCAACTTACAACACATCAGATAGCAACTTACAAAACATCAGACAGCAACTTACAAAACATCAGACTGCAACTTACAACACATCAGACAGCAACTTACAACACATCAGACAGCAACTTACAACACATCAGACAGCAACTTACAACACATCAGACAGTAAGTTTAAAAAAGGATGTATGTGACTATCTTTTTGTCTCTAATTCCAGTTGTTATTTTAATTTAGGACAAAATACTTTATAACACTAACTTGTGGCTATACATATACCCAACTTTTAAAGAGGCTTCTCCAGTTAGACAAACACCAACTTTGACTATGTAAAATGACCTATCCCACTTTATTGCCAATATTAATGTCGACCAACAGCTTGCAAGCAAAGGCCCAACCATATTTCGATCTATGTGATGAAATGTTTGTTTGTAAAATGTTTAACATGTTTCAGATGTTCCTTCAGAGTTGATGATAATTTACTTCCTAGTCTGAACCTCCCCCAGGACGAAGGTGGATGGCAGCAGGCAGGGTATGAACCCAGGACCATCAATTAGGTTTTGGAGGTTGTATCTGAATAAGTACCTCCAACAGGTTTCTTTTCAAATATAAACATAACAACATATTCTAAAGTGTTTTCTAACAGTTTTAATTATTGTTATCTACTTCAGAAATAGAGATAGTCTATTAGTGAGTTTGGTTAAGCTTTGAGTAGCATTGTATGAACCATGTAATCACAAACTTATTTAATATTGTTTGATATAAAAAAAAAAAAAAACAATGTGTCACAATGCAATGACAATCATATGCTCTGGGACAGCCACACAAGCATTCTTCTTTCATGTTAGGTAGGGGGGTAATGGATTCACTAACCTCATCTGTAAAATACTGGCTATTTCTTCTCTGAGGGGGGAAAGTTTTCGTATGAAATTGTAGTCGCCAACATAGAGACTTCCATCTAAGCCAGAAGCTAAGGCCACTGGACTAAGAAGGCTGTTGTCCATAGCTTTTCCATTGCACGATTCACAGCTTAGCTTCCTCTTTTGGCCACTGCCTAGTATGTTGATAATTTTCTTAGGCTTTTCTTTCAAATAAATGTTAGTGCCATCTCCCTTGTGTAGTATACCTTGTAGTATAAATAGAAATAATGCCATGTGTTTGAGAGTCATTATTAAAGTACACTAACCCTAACCCTATTTACTTCGCAAATGTAGATTATTACATACAAGCCTAAATCTCCTCCATAATGCCAGGGTTCAAACCCTGGAACACCAAGATGATAGCCTGAAGTGAATACCACATGATCAGGCAACCAATGTATACACAGTGACAAAAAATATAGAGCAAAAACAATCTTCTATTGGATTTTTTAGATACAATTTTAAGTTCTTTCCCAAAGATTTCATGAATTAAATGATTCCGTTCTAATTGATGATTGGCACAATGTGGAGAAATAAACTTAAATATTAAACTTAGTTATTATTACCATGGTGTTATTATGTCAGAAAAAGACTAGCAATTTTTTTTTTTAAATAGCAATTTTTAGCATAAAATTCATAAAAGAATTGTCAATGTTAAGAATAAAATCCAATCTACCTTCTTGATAATTATAAGTGTGATGTATGTCTAAATTCCATCCACCAATGTGTGATGCCGTCATGTCGTATCCATTCAGTGTAGCACTGCGAGTTTCCCAGTAAATATGTTCACAGCTTAAGTACTGATAACCAACATAGACTGAAAGAAACAATGCCAAATCAATGTTGAATGATCAAATCATCAATCTTATTATAGTTTGGACACTAAGCTAGATAAGTTTCAGTCTTTGTTTTACATGTTTCAGATATTCTTTCAGAGTTGAAGATTATTACATTCTAGCCTAAACCTCCCATAGGAAGTATTCAGTATTGAGATTTACAAAACACTCCGTTAAGCAGAATGGAAGTGATGGTGTTTTTTAAAGGAAAATCTTTAAATTATAGATAACCAAATTTTACACTAAATTTATCACAAGGGGGTGGAGGGGAAGTATGCAGTCACTGACTATTTTTAGTCCACCTGAGAGTGAGGCAGATTTGAAAGTAAAAAAAAAAAATAAAGTTATGACAATCTATAATTAGTATTAATGAAATCCAAAAAAAAATATTGTGTTTTCAAAATGAAATGGCTTTTAAGTGAGCTTCAAACTCAGCTGATTTAACTCAAAACTCTTTTCCAGAACCAACTGGAAATATCCGTGTCAATGAACGTCTGTTGTTGTTTTTTAATAAATTTCTAAAGAAGTTTTGATAGCCTAGCTCAACCTTGACATCATTTAAAAAAATAATATATATTTTAATCCTTTGACAGTGCTTTTATAATTTTTACTAAGATGGTCTAAGCCTCACTATTGCAGCAATGACAGCCACCACATGCTTTATAATATTTAGCTCACTGATTTGAACCTATTTTACCTCTTGCTGTCACTATGCCATAAACTTTCTGCTTGTAGGCGTTGAGTCTGTCCCAGGCAAATGTGTACTTGAGGTTAGGGTCAGCTTCAAACACTTTTTTCAGCTCCACCCCCTGAACTGAGACTCTGAGGTGGACCATGGACAGGGTGTGTGGTATGGTACTGGGAGTCATCTGTATCATGATTAGGGACATGTAGCCCGAGGACTCGGAACTGTGGTAGACCAAGTGGACATTTGTGCCTGGGATCTCTAGACTTTCTTGTAGCACCTGTACAGTGAAAAAAAGACTACATTTAAGAATATATATCTAATTAATAGAATTGACCTGCTTAGCCTATGCATGACTAGAGTGAACATGATCAATATATATAGTTTTGTAAGTTGAATGCATAGAAAAAAATATTCTGTATGATAAATATGTCAAGCTTAAGATCAAGCTAAAGAGAGTCAATGTGCTCTGTATTGTGTTGTGTCTAAATTTAGAAATGATATAGCTCTATGGCCTACTATTTATGTTATTACATTGTGCTTAAAATGTCAAGCACATAGTTTTCCATTTAACCAAAATGTAATACTTTTTGAAAACTGGTAAAATGTTAAGTGAAAATTTCTACATTTTATTAAACAGGCCTCAATATTTGTATTAATACATAGACCCCCATTTAGACTCCTACATGTTACCCTCCGTGTGTATAATACGTTTCAGAATTATCTACAGATTATTAGTGTAAAAGAACTAAACTTATCCTAAAAATAATGTAGAGTCAAATTATAATCCCTATGTTTCAACAAAAAATTGCTTATTCATTTTACAACAGAACTGATAACCATTATTTTGTCAAAACTTAAAAGTTTAAATTAATTAGAGATTTTTAGTAATGACTGTCAATCTTCCTCATAACATAATTAGTCACCTCAAATAACAACTATGCATGCATTTCTCTACACTGTACCTGTGACTCTGGGATGACTGTACTCCTGTCTGGACAAGCCCCCAGTTGTGTGTGCTGCCAGGTACTCAGCACAACTGGACGCAGGAGGTAGTGGTCGTGGTTGTTGTCAAAGTTGGAGCAGGAGAGCCCAGGTTTCAGGTGGGCCTTGCTCTCAATGTTCATCACTATGGTGTCCATGGTGATGATCTGATTCCAGGGCACCAGAACACTCGACGTCTGGGCTATAAAAGGATCCCTGACAAATTCCAATGTCACTGATCCACCACCATTGACGAGAATGTCAAACCTGAAAGTTATGTTACATAATTTAATCAGTAATTTAATTCAAAATAAAGTTTAACTTTTTTTTTCAAATGAGGATCAAGATAGTAAAACAAGTAAAATAAAAAAATAAAAAATACTTTAAAAAAAAAGTTCTCAATGCATAACATTTGTGTGGACCAGTTGGGAAGGGGGCAGGTGAAGAGGGTGAGGGTTTTTAAAAGCAATTTTAAAAAAAAAAAGGTGTTCGATTTCAATTCAAGCTGAAGAGCTCAAGCTGACACACTAGCCACTTAGCCAGCCAGCAGGTTTTATAAGATTTTAGGGTTATCTATTGTGAGCTCAACCTGACACACTAGCCACTTAGCCAGCCAGCAGGTTTTAGAAGATTTTAGGGTTATCTATTGTTAGTTTCAAATTTTTAAGTGATGACTTAATTTTCTACACAAGGCTTATGAAACAAATATAAAACAAAATTAATTATGATTAATAAAATATTTGGTCAATTTTCGATTGATTCATGTTTTGTTAGGGGCAATGAATAATTGTTCAAAGTTTCAACTTAATCCAGAATTGGGAAGTGGGAGAAATAACATGTACTAAATTCCATCCAGACACACAGATTGATATATATCTGAAAAAAAAAAAAAAAAAGTAAAGGCACCCCTTTCAGATCCTGCAAAACTCTGGGGGCAGATGATGTAAAGCTTGTCTGTTTCTATGGCCCACAGTTAATGAGAGTGTTGAGTGGCCAGCAAAATGACCAATAGTATTTATTTCTCCAATGCATGTCAGGTACTAGAGTTAAGTGGTTAGGGGCATCCACAAAATTCAAAATCCCAGTCTTTACCAGGATTTGAAAATGCAACCCCTTAGTACAGAAGCCAAGTGCTTTACCACTCAGACACCATGATAACAAGACTTTAACATTATTAATTATCATTACAGCTACCAAGCATGCAGCAGCTTTTAATTGTGGAAATATGTGGTACACATATTTTAAAATAGTTAATTTTTAATATATACAGAAACACAATGTAGTTCAATAAAGTGTTCACTTACTGTCCTTCTTCTCTGGTGATGGTAAAACCATAAAGAGGCTGCGTCACAACACCTACTCTAACTCCAATTAAAGGTGTTCCATCTGAAGTCTGCACTCTGCCTCGAATAACTGACACTTGGCTTAAATTTGAAAAAAAAAAGAAGAAAAAATTAGCTTGGAATAATTTTGTTCAATTATAGTTTTTGCATTATTTTCATAAATTATGCACAAATAGCATAAAAACTTGTATCTTCATCTGTCCTTTGTGTTCTTTATGGAAAATTGGGCCTCAAAGTAATGTTTCTCTTTTCAGACCTTGCTATCTATGGGCCAGATGTTGTAAAGGCTATCTGTTTCTATCACCAACTGCCTTTGCTTTTCCCAACTAATGTCAGGTACTAATTTGAGTTGGGTGGACTCAGGAGAGTCCTAGAAAAACCAAAATTCAAAATCCCAGCCTTCATTTAGATTTGAACCCGAGAGCCCCTCAGTTAGGAAGCCAAGAACTTTACCACTCAACAACCACGCCCCCATAAAAGCTTGTATGCTTTTTAGAAATAATGGCAAAGCAATTGATGATAAAAAATCATAAGAAAGAATATTTTTGAAAGTATGTCTGTATTTTAGAGATAAAGGTTGGAATTACTATAGTTAGAAATAATTGCACAATATTTAGCTTATTAGCATCCTTTTAGCCAATCAATGTTTCTAGAATTTCAGAACCAACTGTTAATCAGCTACCATTTATTCCACAAATAAACATTGTCTACTCTTTGAATATCTTATTAAAAGAACAAGATTTTGAGTTATATACAAAGTAACTCTTTAAGATTTCCATATTCAGGTTTTGAGCACTTTGGCACAATTTAGGCCATGTCATGCCCAATTTAAGATTTCCATGTTCAGGTTTTGAGCACTTTGGCACAATTTAGGCCATGTCATGCCCAATTTAAGATTTCCATGTTCAGGTTTTGAGCACTTTGGCACAATTTAGGCCATGTCATGCCCAATTTAAGATTTCCATGTTCAGGTTTTGAGCACTTCCGCACAATTTAGGCCATGGTGCCCAATTTAAGATTTCCATATTCAGGCTTTGAGCACTTTGGCACAATTTAGGCCATGTCATGCCCAATTTAAGATTTCCATGTTCAGGTTTTGAGCACTTTGGCACAATTTAGGCCATGTCATGCCCAATTTAAGATTTCCATATTCAGGTTTTGAGCACTTTGGCACAATTTAGGCCATGTCATGCCCAATTTAAGATTTCCATATTCAGGTTTTGAGCACTTTGGCACAATTTAGGCCATGTCATGCCCAATTTAAGATTTCCATGTTCAGGTTTTGAGCACTTTGGCACAATTTAGGCCATGTCATGCCCAATTCAAGATTTCCATATTCAGGCTTTGAGCACTTTGGCACAATTTAGGCCATGTTGTGCCTAATTTAAGATTTCCATAATTAGGTTTTGAGCACTTCCGCACAATTTAGGCCATGTCGTGCCAAATTTAAGATTTCCATGCTCTAAAAACTTGTTATTACCTTTCATTGAATGAATTCCTGGGTGCATCTATCTGGACACTGTTCTCCTCAATTAGAAAGCGCATTTTGTCTAGAAATGAAGCTGTTGGTGCTGGTGCATTGTTTCTGAGAAGTATCTCTTTAGGATCTGGAGATGTCTGGCAATAGGCACTTTTAGTGCAAGTTAATGTATTGCAGCAGTCTGGATCCAAGCAGTCAACAAGTCCATCTACAAGTAGTAATAGTGACAATAAGTTCAAATTTTAAAAGGCCTTTTTTAATAGACATATACAATTAAACTACTCAATTAAAATAGAAATAGAAAAGCGGAGATGCTAACAATAGAAGCTTAGAAGTAAATTACCAAATATATTAAGAGTGTGCACCTTTTTCAATATCTTGTGAAGAATGTAACTTATATGCAAGTATTGTCTGGAAAAAATACAATTTTCTACCATTATCAAGCGATTAAAAGAGAGTCCTACCGTGATCATTGTCCATCTTGTCTGAACAGGAAGTCTCTTTAGCCAAGCCGCAGTCCTCACCCTTCCAACCATCCTTGCATTCACACCTCCATCCTTCTCTAAACCTCCTGCAGTTGCCATGGTTGTTGCAGTCTGAAGGGCAGCCATCTATCAGATAGAAGATGTTGGTGATGTATATACATATAATTATTTAACCATAACATTATGACATCGAACTCAAAATAGTCATTACTGTGCCAAACCAATGAATAGCTTTTGTCCCTAGTAAACAACTGGTCTCACTAGTTCTCAAAGTGCCAACTTACCTATGGTGCAGTGTTTCCCATTCCAGCCTTTGTCACAGTGGCAGGTTCCATTGTTGCAAGAGCCACGGATTTCACACCTGTGGTTACACTCCAGTTGGTCACAGAGTGCCCCAGCCCAGCCAGAAGAACAAACACATCTCTGGTTCTCACACTTGCCATGTATACATTCCAAGCGACAAATTTCTAGGGGGGAGAAACAAACATGTTATGGTCATTATTAAATAGAAAAAAAGACTTTGAAAATCAATCACTTGCGTCTTTGAAAGTCAATGATGTACAAGAAAATAAGTTGTCATAAGCCTACTGACAGGCTTTTTTTTTTTTTGTCTGATAGTAATTTCTTTTCTGTTGCTCTAGCCAACAACATTGGACAGAGAGGTTTTAATAGTAAGTTAATTAGTGCTCATTATTTGCCTTCTATGTTTGCTTGTAGCTAATGACTTAAGGCCCAAATTTTTTGTTGATCCAGTATTGTATTTCTCTATTAAGTTAAATATAAAAACAGATGATTCTGTTATATTTTTCATCTACACATACCGACAATAATAATAATAATAATAAATCTCCAATATCAGTGCAATTTGTTACTGTACACAAGTTGACACTATCTCAACAAAGAATTGCTGTTACACAAGGCTAGAGACGAAATACAACTGTATCATTACATTAGCCACAACATTGAGAATTAAATGTAAAAACAACTTAAAACATTTGGCAACACAGATTTCAAAAAGACTACATTGTACCAAATATTTCCCCTCTTGTTATTACTCTATTGACAATATTTTATGATAATTAGATATGGCTTAAAAAAAAAAAGAAAACATGACTACATAAGTCAATGTTTGTAAAACATTTTTTAACCACATAAAGAGGACACTACACATCTGCCCAGAAAAAAACAAACATATAAATAAAAAAAAAAAGTCTATTACTTTTGTTGCATTGTTTTTTCCAAGCGATTCAGAGATAAAATAATAATTATAACTGGGTGAAAGCAGTAGCGTCAAATAAAAAGGTTTGATAAACAGGTGACTGAAACAATTCATTACAGCACTATATTTCTGGAGATAAACTTGGCATTATTAAGGAAAGTAAGAAGATCAAGAAGAGGAATCATGATGCATTACTTTCAAAGTTGGGATGGTTTACTTTTTACTTTCAAAGTTGGGATGGTTTACTTTTTATGTTTTCCCTCTCAAGTCCAAATCTATAATCTATCAAAGAGTAAAACTTAATGGAACAGTAGTAAAAAAAAGTCTAAAACTATATTCAGCAGAATACTGACATAGAAAAAAGGAATGGGGACAATTGTGTCAGATATAACTGAAAGTAGGAAACTAAAGAGAAACAAAAAGCCTTTGAAACTTGAAACCAAATATTACTTGCTCTTAACATTCTTAAATAGTTTTTAACACTAGGTTAATTATTTATATCAATATTAGTCAGATTTTAATTTTCATTCAAAATGTACATAATTACAAGCAATTATCTACACTGAACCTTTTTCTTATATAATATTGCTGTTGTTATGTCTGTTATCATACTAAAGAGACATCCAATAATACCAATATTGTTTTGTAAAAAAAGTGAAAATACAAGCAGTCTTTATACAAGAATATTTCAACTGTACTGACAAAGCCAAGAAGGAGGACATCATTTTAAATTCACAAGGCAGTCAACTACAGAGCAATCCTGGAGAACCATGACACTACTATTACAAATATTTTAAACCAAACATAATCAAATCTTTTATACACTCACAATTCCAGATGTAATCAGTTCGATTCTGCATACACAGAACAATATGGAATAACTTGAAAAATTAATCCATAATACCTTTTGTAACGATATATATATATATTACACTTCCATAATACAAGATGTAACTATTACTAATATCTTTTAATGTATAAGATATAAGAACTTCTACTGTACACCAATATTACCAGAGACCAATCCCTTCTATTCAACTTAAGCCAGACATAAGTGAAAGCCAGAGGTCATGTTACTCATTTATAATCTCTAACCACTTTTAAGCACCTAAATCAGTAAAGACCAACATTCCAACAAAACTTTATATCAGAAAGTTGTAAAGGCCTAAAGAGAAGAGAAGTATCATCATGCTCACGTGTACGTCCTATTAACCTGTAAAAAACAAAAGAGAAAAAACCCCTAAGGAGCAAACTAACCGCCACCATCTGTTGTTATTCACATGCCAAGGAAGACAGATATTAGGCACAAATTACTGAAGCTCATTGTTACAAAACTTATAAACAATAAACAAAAGTAGATCATCAAAAGGAATGGCATAAGATAAAGAAAAAAAATTAAAACACATACTACGCTCCTTTAGAAATTAGCACCACACTTAAGTACTCAGTGAAGAAGACAAAACAAAATAAAAACAGCACATGACAGGATAAGTATGGATGCAGGTAGTAGATGAGCATTAGTTGCAGCGCAAACTACTAGAAAAGAAACTAAAAAGAAACAGAAAATGGTAGGTCAAGGATTCTCAGAATGTTGTTATTGACAACTACGGTACTCCAAACCAAAATCATTCCCTTTTTTTTTTTGTTCTTGCTGTTGCAGGTTACCTGTCTCGCAGTTGAGCCCTGCAAAATGGCGGCCACACTCACAGCGCTCTGTCTGCACGTCATACAGCCCTCTGCCGGAGCAGCTCTTTGAGAAGCAGAGCTGGGTCACATTGATTTTATCTTCCACGTTACAGTCTCGACCCTTAAACCCTCTATAGCATCTGCAAGTGCCCAGCAGGCACACACCATTGCCTGAACAACTGGGAGCCATACAGTCCACTAGAGTATAGACAAGGAACAAGCTAAGCATTTACCAGAGTCAACGTCAGCAGAAAATGTAGTTGGGAAACTATTAGTCAAGAATGAAATCTTAAAACATTTTTACACTTAGAAAAAATTTTTTGTTAAAATGCTAATATCTTTATCTACATAATAAAAAACATAGTTACATAACACACACACTAATTTACATTGAATTACTTCACTAAAAACAAAAGACAAGTAACTCAAGCGACCAGGCAACGTCAACCCACAAAATTAGACACGTTTCTGGTCATAACAAAACTGCAGTTGCCCAGGACAACAAGTGGACTGCAGTGAACAGCTACATTCAAACAGTGAACAGGTTACAATATAATGAATAGTTGTTCAGAACAGAAAGCCTACAAGAACAGAACTTCTTAAATAAAAAGTCAAAACATGAATGCATATATATTTTATTTCAATAAAATAAGAAAGTATTGCTTTGTATTACATGAACAGCTAAAAAAAAAAAAGTTGAATTGCATGTAATTATGTGTTGATGGAAGATGAAATAACACAGGAATCTCTCATTAATTGAAACTCGCTGTTTACAATTGAACAAGGTCAAAGCTCAATCAAGTATGAACTGAATTAGGTATAGTTGATTGAATGAGGCCCAAAGTGTCAGAAGAGGTGACTGAATTTTGTAATGCATCATTCTTCCACCTAACAAAACTCTTCATTAAACTTACATCCAAACATACTATCAGATCTATATACAACTCTATAATACTATCAGATCTATATACAACTCTATAATACTATCAGATCTATATACAACTCTATAATACTATCTTGGGAAAAATTAAGTCAAACATAGTGCCTCGGAATAATATTTAGGAAAAATTAAGTTAAACATAGTGCCTCGGAATAATATTTGGGAAAAAATTAAGTCAAACATAGTGCCTCGGAATAATATTTGGGAAAAAATTAAGTCAAACATAGTGCCTCGGAATAATATTTGGGAAAAATTAAGTCAAACAGTGCCTCGGAATATTTCAAAGAGACATTTTAATTGCAACTTAAGTAAATACACAGAAAACAAGGAAAAGTTATACATTAAACACTGAACCATAATCTTCAAATACAAAAATAAAATCTAATAAAATACTCAGAAAGACAAAGATAAAGTCACATTCCTCGTTCCATATGCTAGGACAAATTTGTATAAATGCTCCTTCTTCCCTAGCGCTATTAAAGCATGGAATGGGTTGCCTGAGCTAGCCAAGATAACCAGTGACTTGGCAGAATTTAGGTCATTGGTTAATATGCATGACTGAATGCATGACGCGTAGGACGTAATCATCTTCTTTTTTTGAAGTAACGTCTGTATTATATAAGATAAGAGTTAAAACAAGCTTTACAGTAGAAGTTGAAGAGACTGAAGCCCAGACAATTTTTGTTCTTCTGTTAGCTGAAAGTAAGATCTGCCTATAATATTTTATATCAGTATATACTAAGTTAATATTTTTCTCAGCAGAATACAACAGAACAGCTGGATTATGATAAAGTTTAAAATTAACAATGGAAGATAAAATGTTGACTTACCTATGCCACAGTCAGGTCCCTGAAAACCTTGGAAACAAACACACTGACCATTGATGCAGTGACCATTACTGTTACAGTTGGGAACAGCACATTCAGACTCCCTGAGATCACATTCAACACCTTTCCATCCTTGGTTGCACATACACTGACCACGCAGGTAAACACCATTACCGCTACACAGCAGTGGACACACACCTAAAAGATATTTATATACAAATCCATCATAACATAGTTATAATCCACTTTTACTGTTTTTCATAAACAGCTACTATGATGTGTCAAGGTAAAAAACAATTTTAAATAGCAGCCCAATAAATATAAAACTTTTATAATAATTTTTTTCCCCATATTTTTCTTTAAATGGAAAATACAGAAACTAGACATACAACTATTCTATATCCCCCCCCCCCCCCACTTTCCCCCCCAAAAAATTGCATGAATATATTCATACAAAACTTTTTACTTTATTTCAGGTATAATATAAGTCGTTTATAATATAATACAAGCCTATTATAATATAACTTGTTTGAAAGCCGAATATATCTGGAACCTCAGTGAATAATCAATTTTTAAATATCAAGTTTTCATTGTTTTTTATATTAGGCTCTATCAAAAGGAATGCAAAGTATCATAAACAAATAATGAATCCATTGTTAAAATTAAAATCTTTACAAATTTTATACTTAGTTGTATTCTTTTTTTGTTCAAATTAAAATTTTTTAGTTTGTTTAATACAAGGTTCATATTTTCAATGAGTTGACACACTTTTTATTTTATCTGCAGAATAAATTGAAGCCTGTTATGAACTGTGATCTATCTGCTGTCATATACTAAATTATATACAGATTTAGTCACACAAGCATTTGCAAAGGGAAAAGATTGTCTCTCGGAGACGTAAAATGCCAAAGGAATACAGATTAATATAACACTAGTCAAACCTAGCAAACAAATAAAACACAATTCAAACCTTGAGAACAGTCCCAGCCAGTGTAGCCAGGGAAACAGCGACATTGCCTGTCTCTACATTCTCCATTGCCGTGGCAGTTTTCTGGGCAGTTGGTGTCCATCACTTGAAAAAAAATAAACTGTTCTTTTGAAATATTTTTCTTACAAGATTTACAAGAAAAGAAAGTACAGTATGAGCATTATACACCAAATCATTGTTCAACTGATTTATCAAAGCCAAAATATAAGACTAATTAAAACTCATAAACTGATAAGTTATCTTTAACAGTTTGGTAAATTAAATTAAATGTGAAACTGCCTACAGAATGTCTAAAGAGGATTGAGAGCTATGTAAATGGCTTTATTGTTAAATATGATTTCAAATATGTTCTTTGAAACTTGTTTCATGTTATTGCATTTACAAATAAATATTGATAATTAAAATGAGTTTTTACCATGAGGCGCTGCTGTCAATATGACTGACTGATATGTCTCTCTGTCATTATAAACTCCTATAAACCAGTCACCTTTATCCAAGAACTGTACAAGCGCTGTGTCTCGAGCAAAATAATCATTTCCTAACTTTAAAAAAGAAATGAAACAGATAATTTATAAATCTAAGAAAAAATTATTTGAGTCTTGTTAAATGCTATCAACCTTCATAAACATTACAACAATCTAAAAAAATTTGTTATATACAGATTTATCAGATGTTTTTAAAATAATTTTGATTTTTGCTTTGCTGTTTGTTGCAAGTTTTAAGTTACTTTGTTTAACAAAGTTCATGTAAGATTCTCAAAATGTGAAAGTCCCAACTACTAAGACTCTGGCTTTATAATATTATAACATCAGGTATAAAAAAAAATCAGGTATAAAAAAAACCCATTAACTTACCAGAGCCCTCTTTGATCGATGCCCCACTCTAGTTCCATCAATAACCTTAAAGAAGTCAAACTGTACATGAGTCGGGGGCATGCCTCTCCTCCCATAAATCCCCATCATAGCATCACCAGGAACAGTCAGATTTATCTTCACACTCCCAGACACTCTTTGGTCTAACATGCTGATCCAAAATGTCCCTAAACAATAGTCAAAACGCTGAGCTGCTTATTGAATGATGAAGTTGTACATAAAGTTACATCTGTTAGGAGTATTTGTGTGTCAGAATACCTCAACAATGTGTTTATGTTTCAGTTAAAAAGCAATGTCTCTTTAAGTTATGTTACTAAGCTTAACAGTTGTAAGTAAGTTCCGCTCTCAGACTTTGCGATCTAGAGGGCAGATCATGTAAAGATCATTGAGGGTGTCATGTGGCCAGCACAATGACAAACCGCCTTTACTTTCCCCGACTAATGTCAGGTACCCATTAGAGCAGGGTGGACTCAGAGGCGCCCAATGACCGCAAAATTAAAAATACCAGTCTTCACCAGGATTCCAACCCAGGACCCTGATTTGAAAGCCAAGCTCTTTACCACTCAGCCACTGTGCCTCCTTTTACAGTTATGGGTAAAAGGATTTGAGCAGAGATGTACTGGCAGAGCATCCCAGCATAGAAACCTTCTCCCAGCTCCTCCAAGAAATATTCAAACACAAAAAAGTGTAACACAGAGAAATGCTTTCTTGAAAAGTAGAGGAACATTTCTCAACTCAAGACATTATTAGATAAATTGGAATGGTGTAGCCATATGTCACTGATGGTTATAATTATCATACATGGAACCAGAGATGAAGCATCTCTTTTAGCTGGGAAGGTAATATAAAAGAAATGAGACAGTTTTTAATAGTATTGTCTGTAAAGAAGTTTTAAAAACCATACTTTGAAATAAATAACAGACATGTCAGAAGACTATGTGTCACGGAACTTCTTGACAATGTCAATCCCATTAAAAAAAAAACAACCATAGTAGGATTGCTTCTTTTATTCGATATCTATAATCTGCAATAAATAATAAATAGATAGTTATACAGAGTTAAACTATTTACCTGGAGGTACAGATTTCCTAACTGCTCTACCTGGCTGTAATGTAATAGCAGGTTCTGTGGTTGCATAACTTGGATGCAGGCCTGAAGATATTAACAAATTGATAGGTCATACAGTTACAGCATTTGGTCCTTGGAACATAAAATAAGATATGTAAAATGTTTATGGAATAGAGATGGTAGTAGACTGGGATTGAAATAGTTTTAACTTAACAATAGGTTTAGGATTGGCATTAGTCTTTGGTTTGTATTCCAGTGAGCAAGTCATTTATATTTGTCATTCTTGGTGCTATTATGTTTATATTGTGTCATTATTTGTTGTGAATGTCTTGTGAAAGTACTTAAAAGTATGTCAGGTAATAAAATGATAGCTTTCAATGTCTACTTATATCAACACCAAGTCTCTGTTAATTAATTGTTATGTTTAATTGTCTACAGTAATTTATTTATTCTCTGTGAAAACAGAACAATTCATAATTTTGTATCCATTTTAGGATAATTTAATGGCACATTTTTCAAGTTTACCTACCATTCACTTTTAAACAAATTCTCAAAATACATTTTGATTAGTATTGAAGAGTAAAGAAGCTCTAGATATTTTATTACTAGCTGATCATTTGATTACTTAGATCTCGTTATTTTCAGTTATTATTTTGGTATAATGGCTTAAACTTGTAGCAGGTCTCTATTACCAGAAAGTATAATGATTGCTACATTTAGGTGTGGCAAATACCTTGATATCTTGCCAGGTCTGATCTACTATTGGAAGAAGGTACAAGAGATCTATTGTGTGGGTGAGATAACTGGTCGTTGGGACTGTTGTGGTCTAGAGACATTGAACTACAGTCCTTCTCCACTTTCTCCTCCATGAACATTGAGTTTGCTGATGTGAGACAAAGAAAAAAGAGTTTCATTCAAAGTCAAGTTATACAAACTTAGACTAGAGGTGATCATCCTACACCCATATTAAATACACACCTGCAAAATAAACTGTACACGCCAAGAGACCAACACACAGGATCAGGAGCACTAACGCCGTGCAGCGCCATGTACATCTCTGCTGAAGCTTTTTGTGCATGCGTGAACCGGCTGACCCAAATTTGGAGTAATACCGGTAGTCCTGTGAATAATTACCAGGTGGAATGCTAGGAGCTGCTCCAAACTGGGGAAAAGCCATTATTTGCCTACGGAAAGAATTTTATGAAAATTAATTTACATTAAAATGATCAGTATATTAAATGACATGCTTGTTAACAACTATTACAGTTCCTTTAATTAGCACTTTAATAAAACAGAAAGGGAAATTAATACATGACAAAAATTTCAGATTTTTTTTCTTAAGTAAGTGACATTTTTATTTCCTAATCCAAAACTACTGAATGAAAGAAAGGGAAAGTGATAAGCAAAGGTTCGAAACCAGGTTCTCTTCATTGAAGCCATCGTATAAAATAATGTATTTTTAAAGCCAGCAAAATTTAGTTTCTCCCCACTTTAAAGTCACACAAATTTCGAACAATCAAAAAAAAAAAAAAGAAAGAAATCCAGTATGTAAGTGGAATAGTCAGCCTAGGATTACAATTTTGGACTAATCTTTCATTTTCTTATCTGCTCTATTTTTTTGTTTTAAGCATTTCAGACATTCCTTCAGAACTGAAGAGTATTACTTCCTAGCCCTGACCTCCTGCAGGACAGCAGGGAATGGCTTAAGGTGGATTTTGATAGGACCATCATGGCAACAGTCCCGAAGCACATCAAGGCACCCACTGGAGAAAGTTGAAACCTGCTATGACTCTTAAGTGATTGGTGTTGCTTTTTTTTTTTTTTTAAGAACTCCATTTAACAAATATTTGCATGTAATTTTTTTAGTTAGATAATTAAAACTGACCTTTCATTACTGTGTGTTATAACAGATGTTTCTCCAACATTTGGACAATGATAGGGATATGTGTCAGAATGTCCGCTACTGATATAGTGATCACTCACATCCAAGCCATGGCTGTGGCCTGATGGAACTGACCCAGATCTCTGCATCGGTGGATGGTGATGCTGATACAGTGCTTGACCATCTACATTAAAAAAGGCTAAAGGTTACTTTGTTGTAAAAATAGTTCATAATACACAGGCATGCATAAATTTTTTTTAGTATAAGCTTCAACACAATATAACAAAAATCTATTTCTTTAATGTGTTTTAATTAAAAGTGTTCCCATACTGCAGTGTTTCCCAAACTTTTGACCTCTGTGTACCCCAGTTATAATTTTTGTTTTGCTGAGTACCCCTCACTCCCCACCACACTTTAATTTATCAACAGAACATAATAAATGGGCATTTTAAAAAATCAGCATAGTTAATGAGGTGCAACATGTACCCCCCCAACGTCTTCCTGTACCCCTGGCGGTACACATACCCCACTTTGGGAAACACTGATATACTGGACAATGTTAGAAACACTAAAAAAAAAAATTGACAATAATTGCATATACAAATTTTTTAATCTGACAAAACCATCCAATATACATAAATAGAAGGTATTTGCTACTTACCCATACTGTAGGCTGAACCTATTGCATTTTGCACCATGTAAGGATTCTCCATGGTTTTGTCTTGCTCTCCATCTGAAAATGTTGGCTGGCGACGGAAGTCTATGTCTGAATAGTTCCCTCTCACGGAGGGACCAAAAGAGCGCTGCCGCACCGGGGCTGGGCTTCTCTGTGGAATGTCCTCAATAGGAGGTGGCGGTGGGGGTGGAAATGTAGGCGGAGGCATAGGAAGTGTACCTGCAGGCATCAAATCTCATAGTAAATATATATTTTTTTTAATACTAAACTGATATCTAAATACAATGAGCTGTAACTTAGCATTGAAGCATTGACTTGGGTCTTGAAAATAAAATAAAAATAATTTAAAGTAAAAGGTACCCTTTATCAAACTTTCATCTTTTGGTGGAGATAATGTGTAGCTTATCTGTTTCTAAAACTATGGTCAGCACTTAAGGAGGGTGTCATGTAGCCAGAACAATAACCAACCACCTTTACTTCCTGAACATATGCCAGGGGTTGCGTGAGCTCAGGGGCTTCCAATAAATCCTGAATCTCAAAAGCCTAGTCTTCACCAGGTAACTCAAGACCCCTTATTTTGTAAGCCAAGCACTCTACCATTTGGCCACCTCCATAATTGATTAAAAGTAATTATAATAACTATTATGCAAAGTACAGAATCAATATAACTAACTGATCATGGTCAGTTTGACATTTTAACAGACCTGTCTGACTATAACGCTGAAGAGCATGTCTATTGTCTTCATCACTTTCTGATGCCTGAGCTGATCTCTGGGCTGATCTGTGAGCTGACCTCACCTGATCCAGGTTGATATGGTCCCAAGGTGGGTCATACACGACATGTTCATGTGCAGGGTGCGGGCCCTGGGGGCCCGGCCTGTGGTGCTGGTATAGGGATGCTTTACCCTGAAGTGGGGCCTTAGCTTCTGATTCTCCATCTGAATCATAGCTGTACTTTCGACAAACTGTCCGCGGATTCAGATTAGAAGAGTTTGAAGTATTAGGCATTATGGAAGAGACGGCATGCTCATCAGGAGTAAGCCCTAAAGTTTTAGAGAAGAAAAAATGTTGATAGCTTAGTAGTGCAAAAGTTGCAATTTAAATAAAAGGCTTCACAAAATTTTAACTGTATAAATTTTAAGTTGGAATTGAACAGGTAGGGGCTCTTAAGAGTATGTGTATCAATGTCAATGAATAAGAAGCAAAATTTCTAGATTTAGTAAGCTATTTTATTTTAGTTGTTCCCTTTGAAGGCAAACCTTTTTAAAGGGAACAGGTTAAGCTAACTGAGAAACCTTTTTAATGCTGCTGAAATGAATCCATGAAAAAATGAATGAATTAATAACTTCAACCATAATTAGTCACCATAGTTATAAATGTCCAAATTAAGTTAATTATTTTTAATCTTTAAAGTGCTAATAGATAACTTTATTACGCAATATAGCTTACACAAAAATTGCCAGTCTTTTTTTTTTCAACTTTGATCTTAGAATTTAAATAATTGTGTTTTAACTACAACAATGACATCTATAAGATCTAGATTTATCAAGGCCATAGTCGCATTAAAAATCAAATCATGTTTCCATTCTTATATAGGAATAAAATTGTGTTCTTTTGCAGAATCTAATGCTCATATGGGTATTATAATATTATACTAATTAAATTTTTAAATATTTTAAACTAGTATAAAACAGTAGATCTATAGTAAAAGAAAACTGCTGCAAAGGTTGATGCTTTTTTTTTTAAAGATTCTACTTAAAAATATGAAATTTCAATTATTATGATGTAAGTTGGACATTCCCAAAGTGATACAAATGAGTACATTCTCTCAGAGGAAAAGGGGGCTACACTAAAAAAAGACTGCAGAATAAAAATGGTCTAAACAAGACTGTAGAAGAATAAAGTTCTAAAACAGAATGCAGAACAAATAAAAAATATTGAGTAAGGCTTGGTTAGCTAAGACAATCCAATATTTTACAAATGAATGGCTTTTTTTTTTAAGTCCTGGCAGCCAGCTCGTATTCTATTAAGTATCCAGACCAACAAGTAAATTCCACTCTCAATAGAGTTTTATTTTGGATTTTAAATTAGATAAACAATGCATTTTAAAACACTCATTACTTTTTTATACATGAACAATTGTTGAGCATTATAACAGTAGGCTACATTAGGGTACACACATTTTTAAAGTGTTAATTATGTCTCTGAAACTTAAGCCAGACAAAAGCAGGCACACCAAGAGTTAGTGGGGTGAGACCATCTGATCAAAGTAATGCTGGCTTATCACATTACAGAATAGAGTGGTGTAGACTTGTAGAGGAAGGCATAATTTATTTATAGCCAAGAAAAAGGAATTTCGATCTTGTTTGAAGATATTTTTTTTAACATACAGCATGATTTTAGAAAGTTATTTAAGATTTACAAAATATTTATTGAAGATATCAATAGGAAATAAGTCTCTAGTTAACATGTACGACTGTATTAACAAATTGATATGGGCAGGATACATGGACGCAGAATCAGTTCCCCTACAATGTGTTGCAAATATATGGGTGACCCACTGGTTCATATTGGCAATCTGACTAGAGGACCTTGGGAATGAACACTGGGCAGCTCAGTTTGACCACAGGGGTACACAGGCTAATCAATTTCTCTCAATAGTCAAGTGACTCTTGTGTTTGAGAGCCAGGCCTCAAGATGAGGTTTAATCCGTTTAGGACACCCTGCTACATGGTTTAGAGCCATGACTTCCTGCTGTGTTCTCCTATTTATAAAAATATTTCAGTGGAGAAATATAAAGTTACAAAGACTACAGCAAAAAAAAAAAAAGTTTATTCATTTTCTTTTGCATCTAATTTAAAGAAACTGAGACAAGTCTAATGGGTTAGGAACAGGGGTGGGAGGGAGAGGCAGTCAGTTTTTATCAAGGGATTCAAATTCTGTATTTGCATTTTCATTACAGGATCCATATTTGAAAACTGATCAAGCAAAAAGGACATTACCAATTAAAAAAAATGAAATCCTTAAATAAAGAAAAAATATTTTCTTCTTTCAAGTCGGACTTATTAATATATATACCGGTGTGTGTGTATATATATATATATATATATATATATATACTAGACATATATTACCCGCAGCCCGCGGGTGATAATTTGCATCGATATAGTCACTGAGAGTGTTTTGGAAACAATTAAACAAAATAATAATGCTATAAGAAAGCGAATGCATGAATTTAAAAAATAGTATGAATGGAGCTATCAAAATAGCTAATCGACCGAAATCCATTCTTTTAATAAAAACATTCAATTTGCTTGTAGGTCTATATATATTTAGTTCTAGATCTAGTCTAGATACTATTATAATACTATAATAGATGTAGACCTACTCTCATATGAGTGAATTCAATGGCTCAAGATGCTTATTAATTATTGTATATTAGTATATGTAATATCCCCCATATAGAGCCTCATGTAGCCAGTCTAATCATAGTGTGTTTACATACTATATATATTTTTAATTTTCATGTGTCAAAGTAAAAAACTATCTGTGCAAAGTGTAGTTCTTAAAATTAGATCTAGATCTAGATCCTTTCGATCTTTTCTCATGTAAACATAGTAAACATGGCCTAGATTTATAAGATACTAATACTTTCATTCGTTGGGCAACTTTTTTTTTTTGAGGGTCTTAAGTTTGTTTTAAGGCTACTATACATACGTTATGGTTCCAGTTAGCAATCAAGGAACATTTCAAGATTGGTCAAACGGTTTTGATTTCTATGCAGGACATACGCTTCACTTTTTACTTTATAGTATAGATTTTGTGAATTGCATCTGCAACAAAATTTTACCCACAATGCTTTCATGCAGAAAATATTTCAATATCCCAATCAATGAGAAACAATGAGTTAAGTTATTGAGTTTATTCTTGACTTTTCTTTTTCAATGATAAAAGTTATGATTTACTTAATCTAGTGAGGCAGCAAGGAGTATAGAATAAGTTTGTGATCATTCCCATTTTTGTTTTTAATATGACAGTGAAGATGGAATGTTACTACGTTTTGCTTGTAACCTTTATTACCCAACAGGCTCATGGATGGAGAAGTTGACAGAGACAATGTTATTTCCTTTACATTGAAAAGAAATGGCCTTGAGTAGTACACATATCATTTAGGGATGGATATCTTCTGTATTTCTAATATCTATAATAATACTACATATTAATAAATAATTGAAACATATAGTTGGACTGGCAATGTTGAAATTATGCTGATAAATTAAAAAAAGACTAGATATTTTTAGAAATTAAATTGAATTTTCTAAAAGTGTAACAAAAAATATTTCCATATGAAGAGAGACTGAAATAAGTAGTTTATCACTCACTCTGGAATTGGATTTACAGGGGGAAAAAATCCAACTAAACATTTTAAAAATGACATTTTAGACAAGTATTACACTAGTGCAAAATTTATATTAGAGGCATGATATTATTTACATATTGGATATAATTTAAATTAAAAAAAAACTACTATGTACTTATATCCAAACCTTCAGCTGAGTCTAAATCTAAATATAGTTGAGAATGTAACTACAAAATTGACTTGCACTACAATGCATTCATGGGTCAAGATTTTGTGGGCATTGGTATTTATCAGCTTCAATAAGTTTACTAATAGACCTATTCTCAGCTTACCTAGGCCTGTTAACTTTTTGTCATGGTGTGCGATTTTAACCTCCTCGTAAGGTCGAAGGTTGTCATCAGAATGAAGTTCTTCATCATCGTCAGAGCTGCACGTCTGGCTTCCTCTGTTCTTTGTGCGGGCCCTTTTAGAAGAGGGCCGCTGTACAGGGGCCACGGGTCGCACTGATCTAATGCTTCCTGATGTGCTGCCACTGGTAAAAGAAGCAGCACCTGGCATATCCATCCCACAAAACTAGGACGTCATTGTAGCTTAATGCCTGGGAACTACTCATCTGGAAATGTAAAAAAAGAAGATTCATGATATATGTATCTATTTTTTTTTAAATGAAACATACAATATTTAGGTAGATTTGCCAGGAAGCAGCTGTCTGACAACAGTTACTGAATAGCTAATAGATGATTTACAATGTAAGATGTACTTAAGTTAGCAAGAAATAGAATAGACCCATAAAGCCCAACTAACAGCCCGGAAACCATAGTTAGCCCATGGCGTAGTGCTATTTAACCCCCTCACGGCTTCTACCCACATTGCATAAAGAAGCAGCAGAGAATTAGTTCCATTGGTTTTGACAATTTTTATCTGTGATGCAGCCCATGATAGGTACATTGAACATTTATTTGGCCCTAGGTCTAGGAAATAAAAGGGTCAGTGAGTACTGCAATAGATAATATGTATTACTTTTAAAAAAATGTTCTTAAGTTTCAAAGATTATTAGGAAACACTACAAATATTTTTAGATTGTCAAGCCTTCTTCTTCATCTTCTTCCATATTGGATAACACTGTAACAGAGTGTGTCAAGGGAAAAAACAAAAGGCTGCAGACAGTTCTCATCAGCCTTTAATCAGAATAAGTTGTTTAGATTTGGCTGATGGGATTGTAAGGTTTGGAACATATAATGTGAAATGGATACATACTATATGAACAGGTGTTGGTTTCAAAAGCTACTCTCATTTCTATGTTTGAAAAAAATACAAACAAACCAAAAAAACTAATGAATTGGTTGCAAACACAATTGGTCTCACTACAGTGCTTCTTCTTATCTTATAAAATACAGACGATAGTTGAAACAAAAGGATGATTATGTTCTATGTCCCTATGTCAATCTACTCATGCATGTTAATCAATGACTTAAAGACTTCATAACACAAGTGTCACTATAATTTTTCATAGAATGTGTCTGTACACTATGTGTTATTATTCAGCCCTGAAGCTTACAGTATACTGTCTCCAATCTATCCCCCCCCCCATATAATGCCCAATGTATGTGTATTGTTTTTTGTTTTGTAAAATGTTTTACATGTTTTGGATGTTCCTTCAGAGTTGAAGATAGTTTACTTCCTAGTCCAAACCTCCCGCGGGACGACAGGGGATGGGAGCGGGCAGGGTTTGAACCCTCGACCAACGATAAATCCGAATGACAGTCCAGCGCGCAAACCGCACGACCAGGCAGCCATCAGCATATATACTCAGGAAGTACAGAACAACACAAGGAGAAACAGTAAGCACAGTCAAAATAAAAATATAAAATATAAACATTCATTATTAAATGTTCAATAAATTTTACAGGTCTGTTTATACATTATACAGATCAAGCTTACTATATAAAGGGAATTTACATTATTACAAAGCTTATATCAACTTACTCTTGATAGTCTGTCAGGTAAAAATTTTGTAGGCCTACATATTATTTCTCCCACTTCCCATTCTGGGATCAATTCTCACAATTATTTATTGTTGATGACAACACATTAATCAATAAAAAAAAAACAAAAAAAAAAAACAATTATACAGTAAATTAGAAGTATCTTTTTTTTTAACAGAAAAGGGAGATAAATCTTGAAGCATTGATATATAAGGTAGTGATTGTAAGTCATTAGGCACTGTTGAACTGTCCAAGGAAACCAAGGAAACATTGCTTAGATGTTCAATCTAGACAAAGTGAAATCATGGACACTTCACATATTCCTTCTAGCCCGATTTTACCTAAAATTCCTGGAAAAGTGGTCGTAGCCATACAAAGGGGTTTTGTCTCTCACGACCGCCTTGTTTCTATCCCCCGTGAGGCCATTTACGCCACTGGAGACTTGACAACGGGGAGGAAGGTCTTGGTTTCTTTCACTTTATCTCTGGATCTTCGCCGCTGACTACACGCCATAATAATGATGTCTTCCACGTTGTGGCCACATAACAAAGATGTAAAGACAAGATTCCGCGCAGTGCCAGCTGCCGTGTACCAGAGGTATGACCCCTAGTCAAGGCTTTCATGGCGAAGCCTAGAAAATGTCAGACCTTACAACTTTAGATCTTCAGTTTTCTTCCCTCCCCCCCCCCCCCTTTTTTTTTTTCAACTGAACAAAAAAAAAAATCAAGCATGTCAGATCTTTCCAGGCCCCTGTTGGAATTCTCACCATCTTGTTACAGACAAAACCCCCATGAGATGCCAGGAGATGCTTCTTGCCATTTGCCCGTGCCAAGTGTCAGCAATGATGCTTATCAAATATCAGTCACCTTAGCCGAGAAACAATACATTCTCTCTCAATGGCGCACACACAGAGATGGCCTACTGGAGAGATATGTAAACACACAGAGTCCGAGGGAAATGTGCTGGCAACGATCTACTCACCTCGACATTAGTTGGGGGGGAAAAAAAAAAGGGGGGGGGGGAGAGACTTCATTCAACACACGCAACTCGTTCATGGCACAAACACGGAATTAACTCCCCTTTATATCGAACTACGGTGAGAAAATGGGGCGGATATTTATGTGTTTAGGGGTAAGTAGACTGAGGCCTGACGATAGAATTAGGTCAGCATAATGGTATCAAATCACAAATGAACAGAATAACAAGATAGGGGCCTATACGTAGATCTGCGTCAAAATCCATTACTAAAGTAAGCCAAAATCATTTAGGGAAATAAATATGTTCCAAAAGGAAGGGAGTACTCTTTTCAAACTCAAAGAAGCCAACGGAGTCTTTTAAACGACCAACAGAACTACAAATACCATTGTAGTACAGATTAGACACATCCGGAAATAAGCTAGGGATTGTAACAACCTCTATCTATCACGATCTTTCAGGCCAAAAATGCTTTTATTTTTAAATTTTATCTTATAGCTTTCATTCAGTTCTCTTCAAGGGTACATGATATTTTAGTGTCAACTTGCTCAGTGGCTTAGAAATCACACAAGAACTATGAACAAAATAATAACAAAAAAAGTAAACTCGGTTATACGCTTTCAAATCTCGACCTATCAGAACGAATTTCGAACCTGGAAAACGAAGCCTCTAGAATCTAGGAAACAAACTGTCTATATACTGGAAGGTTTGGGGGGTGGGGGGTGGAGGCTCAATAGCCCAGGAAACAAGTATTTTAAAACCCTGAGAAAAATGATCTTCAATCCAGGAAACAACTTCTCTATAAACCTGGAAAAAAAAAGTATTATACAATTCAGGAAACGGAGTCTCTATAACCCGGGAAAAAAGTAAATACAACCCAGGAAACAAAGTCTTTGTATCAATGCCATATGTGCTACAAGTAGTTTTTTTATTCCAATATATGAGTGTAACTTCTATGCAAGAACTTCTTTACTGTAAAATAGCAAAGCAAACCGACTGTCTGACTTATGGTCGCGATAACCACACCTTGAGAATCCAGTTGGTTGTTGCTAAAGTCTATGAACTAAATGAAAACTGCAGTGTTGCTCATGGGCGTAGCCAGGGAGGGCCCCCCCCCCCCGAAATGAAATCCACCCGCACGCAGGGGGGGGGGGAGTCGGAATTTAGTGACTGATTTTTTGCTTTGAATTTGTTTATTTTAGGTGAGATTTTAATACTAAACCATCACCCCCCCCCTTTTTTTTTCAGCGGGGTTTGAAGCCAAAAAATACCTCTTCAGTATAAAAAAACAAATTACTCAAAATGCTATGAGCGTAGCCAAAGGGGTTTTGAGTTTAACCCCCCCCCCCAAATCAGCGGGGTTGGAAGCTAAAAAATACCTCTTCAATATAAAGAAAAAGCAAAGTACACACTCAAAATGCTATGAGCGTAGCCAAATGGGTTTTGAGTTTAAACCCCCCTTCAGCGGGGTTCGATACTAAAAAATACCTCTTCAATATAAAAAAAAATTGATCACTCAAAAAATGAGCGTAACCAATCCAAAGGGGGTTTGAGTTTAAACCCTCCTACTCCATATGACTTTTTTTTAAAGCTTAAACATCCCCTAGATGGTTTTGAGTTCAAAATCCCCCTACAGAGAGTTTTGAGGTTGAAAAATTCTCTCTTCAATATTGTTCTAAATTTAAATTCTAATTTTAGTTTCAAACCCCCATCAGATGATGTTGACGATACAACTTCCCTTTTCGATATAAAATTTAATGCTAACTACAGTCACCTAATTCCAAGAGCGTAGCCAAGAGAGGTTACAAACTTGTACCAGTGACTGGGCTCCACTACTAAAGTGCATTGAATAGTCATCTGCCGAAATTGAAAAAGATTAAATGTGGATCAACAAAGATGGCTAAGACGGGATTTTAGGAGCCAGATATAGAGATCGAGTCTCAATCAAGAAAATCCTATGCCGAACTGGGAGTCGACCCCTTAGTAAGGTTGTGACAGAGCGTCGCATGAGGTTTGCGGGACATGTTCTACGACAACATGAATTACGCATAAGAAGAGTTGCGATGACATGGAGGCCATTAGGAGGAAAGCGCAAAGAGGGACAACTTGGCGCCACACTTTCATGGAGGTCCTCAGAGCAGAGGGAAGAGGTTTCAGACATTGCCAATGACAGATTTTTGTGGAAGCAGCTTGCCGCCCAAGGCGCCGAACAACGCTGGAGGATCTAAATAAGTAAGAATAGCAGATTGGGTTTTTGAAATAAAACTTTTTAATAGCAGGATAATGCACTGTAGACACCTCAGAATATGCATTTTGTTGACTTTCAATACCGGAAATAGCGCTTGGTGGCGGGGCTTGCCCCGAACCCCGCTGGGGGAGCTATCAGCGCTCCCCCAGACCCTCTTGCTGACAAGGGAGGGGAGCTTACAATTTTTTCCACTAACTTCAGGAAGAACGTACAATAAACGCCTTCCCAAAGAATGAAGGGTCAGAATGTAATACAGATTAATTAACTCTTTATCTCCGTAATTATTTATCAGATTCTGGTGGAATCAACGCTAGTATCGTCAGTTAGGAGAGAACGAGTTAAGTACGTGTACACACAAACACACACATATACAATCTTCTTTACAGATTGAACACAGCAGACCTATAGAACAATAAACAATGGTTTCATGACCGAGGACAGCTAAAAAAAAAATATAGATATAAAACTATTATTACTTACTAGAAAGAAGAAAAAAACATCGTTAGTGTTTAATAGTGCCTTTTGTTCCCCTGGATACTAAGTACAAATAAGAACGCTATCATTAGGATTCAAAATACTCCATTAAAGAAAAAGGGAAAATGAAAAAAAAAAAAAGGGGCTATAGCTCTCAATTATTAGATCAATAGAAGTCCATTGTTGTAACTGGAATACGACTGCGATGCTCTAATTATTTGACCTACCACGTGACACAAACAGGGTGAGTCACCGGTAGCCTGAGGACCTTAAAGGATACGGGGTTGGCCAGCTTTAAGTGGCCTGGCCACCTTTTTTTTTGTTTGGTTTTGTTCGACCATGCTAAATATTTAAACGAGAAATCTCCCGCACCTTCTGGTCAGACAAATACATCGCGGAGGCGGGAGAGACGAGCGGGAAAAAGTTGACACTGTAACAATTTGGAGTTGGCAACTGTGCCATAAAAACAAATGCCATGTTCTGATGGGTAGCAGGAAAGAAAAGACTCGCTTACAATGGTAGTATCGAAAGAAACGATCTTTATGTTAACTTAAGATTTCAGTCACGTACAAAAGGAGAGAGAGGGGGGGGGGTGAGTACGATTACAGTTAGTAAGAACAACAAAGAATAAATAGCCTTGTAATTTTGGAGCTTTATGTGGAAACATGAAACCGTTTACCGAAGTCCCTTGCTACGTGGTCGTCAGGTTTCCCGTTTCAGATTCTGGACGCGACGGTTAAACAACAGTCCTACGTCATTAAGTAGCCATTGACAAAAGGAAACAAAATGACGTAACGAAATTGGGTGATGAAGTATTAGACACCTGTTGATCAATGATTTAAACCTACACATCCCCCTCCCCGAAACAAAATGTTGATTTTTCGTATTTATGAAATGAATACGAATTGAATACATAAAAATCATTTAAAACAATAATTTTTTGGTTTCAAATCACGAAAAATCAGCAACACTGGTTTATAGTTTGTACAGTGGCCCTGACAGTGGGTAGAAAGGAGAGCCTGAGACCTGAGCCTTAGCCCTTTTTTTTTTTTTTGCAAGAGTGTCGAGTGTTTGATATTGACGTGACAATGACTTAACAAAGTCACTTTGCAGGTTTCTAGGTAGATGTCAGGTTTATAGTTTATTAGAAATAATTGAACTGGCAAGGCTTCAAAGTGTACAGAGACAACAACTGAATGTCTCAAGAGAGTTTGAACAAAGGTGAGACAGAGTTCAAAAGTTTTAGCTGACCACAGTCAGGACACTCGAGTGGTCAAACGAAGACAAAAAGCACTTGGCCTCACTTATGGCGCATACATGATCTGTATACAAGTTACTTCGTCAACCTCAAGCGCCCAAGGCTACTTTAAGGCATGTGTAATAGTTCAGGACAAAAAGAAGCAATATCCACTGTTACATTTGTCTGTGAATGTATGCCATTGAATATATCTATTGAGCAGACCAGAGCGGTCAAACAAAAAACGAGCAACATAGTGGACTTCACAGTCACCTGTTTATGACTAGCGTCATTTTTATTTCATAAAAATGTTACGAACTTAACAGCCGCACAGTATATAATGTTAAAAATTCTGTACCGTATTCCTAAGATCTTTTTTTTTTTTGTAATGCCATTTAAACAAAAACAGCAACTATACTGTGCTTATTTAACATAGAGAACTATTTACGAAAGCGAATGAAGACAAGATTGTTTACTGCAAATTACAATTTCGAAAAAATCAATTCATGATGGTGTAATAGAACGCGCATAGGACGTAATCGCCATCTTTTTTGAAGTAACGTCTGTATTTTATAAGATAAGACGTATAGTAGGCTACGTTGCACTGCTGCTGTGACCTTCGTTTACAAGTAATACTATAGCGGACTTCGGGGGGCCATGATATGTGTTATGGTCAATGTGTGACGCTGGTAACGTGCCGTACAGACACTTATGATTTTTTGACACTATGTGCTGTGGTCAGTGATGTGATCTAATGGTTCAGATTAGACCAGAACTGGACACAAGAGTTAATACAATACTGACACAAGTGACAAGGGACTGTGAAAAAAAACAACATAAACACTACATTGATTTCTCAGCTCGCTTTTCTCATTATAGAATTATAATTATTGCCAGAAACATTTGGACATAGTTAAACTATATGAAAAGCTCGTATCTCTTCTGACTACATACTGACGGAAGGTTATCATGCACTCTTTGTTTTCATACTTTCTTTGAGTAAACACTTGAAAGCGACCCAGTCAAAAGTGTGACCAGAAGTGAGTTTCTGGGTGAAAGGAAACTCCCCAAAAGAACTCAACAAATAATAATAAGGGAAATATTTTTAAAATCTTTAAAAAAAAATACTCTTATCTAAGGGAAGTAAACGTACACGCAACATCACTTCCATATATATTAATACTACACGAATAAGCTCCCTTTTCTATGTAAAGAAAATTTAATTAATTACGATTAATTAATTTTTTTTTTTAATTGATTAATGTAGTGAATGACCATCAAAATATTTTGACCATCAAAATATTTTGACCATCAACAAATTTTGACCATCAAAAAATGTAAGTTACAAACACGCATCACATATGTTTGCAATTCACCCCCACGATTCAATACTAATGTTCTTCTAAGTTCCACACGCACAAACCTCTACATGTTTATGCTTAGTTTTTGTCCTTTTCCAATCAGTGCAGAGTTAAAGCTCTGGATAAGGAAACCTGGCAAAGGCTAATTTAGAACAACATACCTAATTCTGTATCATAAATCATTCAATACCATTTGTTATGAACACATATGTTGCAAGCATATAGACAGACTTTCCCATAAACATTTGTAGACTTTAAAACTAATTCTCAGCTTCAGCGATGCCAAAGGTTTCTGGTCCGAGTCCTGGCGGAGGCTAATTGATTATAAGATTTTAAAAAGTCTCTGATTTACACTTCTCCTAAATTGTATCTTTTCAGAGGCGTTGAAGTGATAGCAGTACATAGTGGGGATTACAAAACAACTTCGTTAGCCTTGGATCACTCCAACTGTTCCATTGATTTGCCGATTGTAACTACAACGGCTATTGTAACTATTGTTTGTTTGTTTTTTTAAACGCAAATTAAATCTCTAATGGTCACATTACAAGGTCTTCGGGGCTTGCAAAGAGATAGACTTAAGTGATAGGTGAAGGAAGACTACGCAGTGGTGTAGCTAGGGTGGGGGGAGAATTTCAAAATCGATCCGGGGGCCCTTAAATGAGTGTTTTTACAGTAAATATTAAGTATTACGCAAAATGCCAGGGGCCCCCAAAGAGGTCAAGCCGCCCGGGCCCCCAAATAATGGAAAATTCCTAGCTACGCCCCTGAGACTACGGGCTAGGTCTCGATGGGATTTTATGTCTAATACTTGTGCTGATTAATAGTTTGTGTGTTGAAACTTAAGTTTCCTAATTTAGTGCATGCTACTGACTTACTGAATGGCTTGCCAAGTGTCACTGACCTACTGACTGGCTTGCCAAGTGTCACTGACCTACTGACTGGCTTACCAAGTGTCACTGACCTACTGACTGGCTTACCAAGTGTTACTGACGTACTGACTGGCTTACCAAGTATCACTGACCTACTGACTGGCTTGCCAAGTGTCACTGACCTACTGACTGGCTTGCCAAGTGTCACTGACCTACTAAATGGCTTGCCAAGTGTCACTGACCTACTAAATGGCTTACCAAGTGTCACTGACCTACTGACTGGCTTGCCAAGTGTCACTGACCTACTAAATGGCTTACCAAGTGTCACTGACCTACTGAATGGCTTACCAAGTGTCACTAAACAAAAACGTCAACTTGCGTTGGTGTTAACTTTTGGTTTTTATCTTATGATGCGTGTTTTTGAAAATTGTGCGGAATCCTGCGCGACAGTGGCACGAGTGGCAAAGTTAACCCATGTCTACCTTAGACATTTATTGCCAGTGACTAACGCATACCAGTCTTACGCATTCCCCCCCCCCCCCCCCCGTGGTTTCCGAGGTACAGAATGTTTCACCTAAACCGCAAATCTCTTCTAAACTCTAAAAGCCCCCAACGCAAAAGAAAAAAAAACAACATATTTCTGTTAAAGCGTACAACTTATTGGTAAGGAAGCGTATAAAGCTGACATTTTTCGGTGTGTTGTCCATGAGAAGTGAACTCGTTGACCGTAAGGCAAGCTCCAAGTACTTAGTCCTAGACTAATACTGGCGGCTAGTAGGGAGTGGAAGCAGAGATAGAGACGGAAGTTAAAGATTAACGTAGATTATCATCTTAAGGATTGGAGGAGACCGGGTCAAACTGTTTTCATTCACAAACAAAATATTAGTACTCTTCAAAAAAAAGTCTTTTTTTTTTCCCTTCGTGTCAAGTGCGTTCTTTAAGACAGGTTGTTTTTTTAAACCTTTTTTTCCCCCTCTTCTTTGAGTCCCATTCATCCCTTTCCTTTGAATTAATATTAACACACAAACACAGAAGCAGATACGTTTAGAATCGCTATCCGAAGTTATTAAAATTTCTGTCCAGCCACCTTCTCCGGTTTATCAACCCCCCCGGGGGGGGGGGGCGGTGGCTGATTGGCAAGGCGCTTGGCTTACGAACATGGGGTCCTGGGTTCGAATCTCAGTGAAGCCTAGGATGCTGAATTTCGAGATTTTTAGGGGCGCCCCTGAGTCCACCCAACTCTAATGGGTCAATGACTTTAGATGGGAAAAGTAAAGGTGGTGGGTCGTTGTGCTGGCCACATGACACCCTGCTCGTTAACCGTTCGTTAAAGAAACAGATGACCTTAACATCATCTGCCCTATAGATCGCAAGGTCTGAAATAGGTAACTTTAACAACTTAACTTTACCACGGGGGGGGGGGATGTATAAAACTGAAAAGCTTCTCAATATAAAAAATATGTCTTTACATTGCTAATAAGAAATCTTGAAAGAAAGTCACATGTTCTTGTTTATCTTAACCATGTACCAGTTGTCTTATCAAAGCAATTTACAGTTGGCTGAAGCCGTGTCATTTTTACTAGACACTAGAATAAAGACCTTTATACCAAAGTAACTAGCACCATGTACTCAAGCACTAAGAGATTTGTGGAGCTTATTTTATTTTTAAATCCACGACTATTTATTTTGTAAGATAAGTATTAAGACAGATACACCATCTGCCTGGCGCTACCAACCCCCCCCGCAAGACCCCCTCCGTCACCACGCCTCTCCCCAGTTGATGTACCAGTACATGACAAAACAACTAATCCCTGGTAGAGAATGTCTATTGAATACTTGCGGCCCGGGGTCACAGCTTGAACTGATTCGCTCCACGGACCAGAGTTCAACAAGAACTAAGGATCCCCCAGCAATGTCTCCCAGTACAGCCTATCTAGTAACAATAATGACGCGCAGCTCAACAGGAGCAGTGAAGTGGCTATATTCAAATACATATAAGTGTCAAGGCCATGATTCAATACACGTATCAAGTGTTTCCTTGTAACGATCTAGATCTAGTGGGTAACACTAAAAATATCATGGGGATAAAGGAAAAGTGAATAAGCTCGGTTTAATGAAACTGGTTACTAGAATGATCAAAACAGACGCTTCATAACTACTTTTAAAGTTAAACTAGGAGGAAGACCTCAAAACAGCTGGCGCAGGGAGATTAATGGGAGCACGAGTCGGGGAACGGGAAAGGACTGTACCGAGGTAATCAAAAATAAATAAATACACCAGATAGCATGTAAGGGAATACATGCTCGATTGGGCGTAAAAAAAAAGTATAGAAATAATATTGTATTTAAAGTATAGAATACAGCTTGCACTATAGAAAGGAAGGTATAGAATCAATAAAAAACTATGAATGACAAGATACGAAACAAACTAGTAAGTGAACATGTTTTCTTGTCAACAACAAATGACAAACAACTAACGAGAAGAACGAAGAATTGTTCGAAATAAACGTCTAGAACTCAGAGAAAAAAAAAGGCATGATTATGTTTACACAGGCATCAATGTTTTTGTTATTTGACCCTCACTTAGACACTGGCCTAATGTTGTACACTGGTTTGGATAGTTTAACTAGACATACAAGTGTTTTACACGTGCATATATGTTTTACACTCAGCGGCGTAGCCAGGACTGGTCCCCAAAATGAGTGTTGGAAATTTATTTTTGTACATTAAGTATTAAATATTACGAAAATGCAGACCCCCCCCCCCGAGCCCCCAAATGATGTCAATTTCATAGATACGCCACTGTTTACACTGGCGTTAATATTTTACACGTACTAATGTTTTACGCTGGTATTAATGTTCATTGATGACGTCAATATTGTACACTTGTATTAATATTCTATAATGATGTCAATATTGTACACTTGCATTAATATTCTATAATGATGTCAATATTGTACACTTGTATTAATATTCTATAATGATGTCAATATTGTACACTAGTATTAATATTCTATAATGATGTCAATATTGTACACTTGCATTAATATTCTATAATGATGTCAATGTTGTACACTTGTATTAATATTCTATAATGATGTCAATATTGTACACTTGCATTAATATTCTATAATGATGTCAATATTGTACACGTGTATTAATATTCCATAATGATGTCAATATTTTACACTTGCATTAATGTTTTACTCTGGCATTGATGTTTGACAATGACGTGACTATCTTACACTGACTTTATTCTGGTTTCTATTTCCATTCCCTGTACTTACTAAAAAGTAGAACAATGAAGAAAAGGGGGAGGGAGAGACCTTTAGAGAGAGAGAAGGGGGGGGGGGGGGAGAAGACGTAAACTGAGACGATTCTTTCACAGCGCTCACCCACAATGCTGCTTCGACTCTGACCTGGAAGAAACGGGACCGGGCGCAAAAGGAATAAAAAAAAAAGGTGGGTGGGGGTGGGGCGGGGAAGGATAACCTTCAGAGTCAGAGTCGTCTTGGTTGTTGTTGTTGTGTATGTGTGTGTGCGCGCGCGCGCGTTCCGTCTGCGGGATAATGGAACTAACTACACGGCTAGATGCCGCTAATCTGACCTTCCTTGTTTTTATGAGCGGATGATTGGAGCACGTGATTATTGTTTTCAGCAGAGCCCTCGACAGTGAGCTCGTCTGATTGCATTGCTTTAGCCTTTGCTGGGGGGGGGGGGGAACAAACCAGGACGATTTCCCTCTCTTCATTCCCATAATGCTTTAACGCTGTGTTCCAACTTCCCCTACCAGAACTGCTGGAGCTAGACTACGACACATAAATAATGTAAACGAATTAGCTTAGGTTCGTATTATAGAAGCAAAGTAATCCATAGATGATCTGTACACTGGAATTTATAGAATGCCTGCATTATCAATTATATACTCTGCTGGTAATTTACTGTCACAATGACATCACGTGATTCCCGACATTTGAAACATAAAAAATGGAAATCATGATGTGAATGCTTATATTTGGGAGAAAAAAAAATAAAGGCTTCTTAGTAAGGCTACAGCGGAGTTACTCTTCCGAAGATTTGGTAAACTGGAAGATCCTTGAGAAAAGTTCTGGATGCGCCTTTGATGTGGTAACAACTAGCTTGTAGTAAAAGCAGCAATGTTAAACGACGGGTTTTCCCAGAAGGCGGCAGAAGTGAGATAAAGAAAAGTGGAATGGAGGGACAGGTAACACATGAATAACACATTAGCACTAAGTGGGTAGTAGGATCCTAAACACAAAATGATATATTTCTCATATATGACGTTTAGCAAGAAACAATGTACATCTTTTAGTCGGGAGCAATGTCTGCCCCCCCCCCCCCCCAAAAAAAAAAAAAAAAACATGTCGATAGTTGAAAAATATTTTAAGAGTGTGTAGTTTAGCTTCTAGTTTCATTTTGGAGTACTATTTAATCTCACCTTAATACTGCGTATAACATTATTCACCGACACATTGTATTAAAGATAAGCTCCACCTATTAACGGGTTCTTGACAAAACGTATCAATACATTAACTTTATTAAAGGCCTGTGAAGGCGCATTTCAAATAGGAAACTCACCCCCCACACACACACACACACGCCCTTTTTTTCCTCGTTTCCTTTTTGATCCTATGATGCCCAACCTTTTTCCGGCCATAGTACTATCAGACGTGTGTGTCACGGGCCGTCGAATCCAACAGACCCGATCCTCTAGGGCAAACATTTCAAGGGGGCGGATAGAGTCAAGGGCTGGATGTGACCCGCAGGCCGAAGTTTTTGGCACCACTGCTTTAAGCCTAAAGCGCATCGCATACGTAGGTCAGTGCAGGGAAAATGTAAACGTCCTCCAAGACATCACCCTAGCGTGTAGACAATTAGAGAAATGCATTCCGAGGCTATTAACGAAATATTTCCAGCAGACGTCATCCCGCGGACACATCTGATCAATGACGTTGTGAGAACATGGCGGAAAGAGAGGAGGGGGGGGGAGAGAATGAGAGAAAGAAGGCAACAGGATTACAAGTTGCTACATCGATTTTCGTTTAAAGTTACAAACGACATTAGAATGTAGTGGAGGGTTGTTGGTTTTTTTTTCTTTCTGAAACCTGCTCGTAAGGCACGGGTTGCTAGCAGACGACAAGTCAACTGACGAGCTTTTAACAAGTCCACGTGAACAAGTCGGGCCAAACACAACATGAAACAAAAAACTCCCCCCGGTACAGTAATAACAACAGCATGAGGAGGTGAAGTTCAAATCACAGCAGCTCACCACGGCACTGGAAAGGTCAGAGATAGGTTACACTTAGTTAACTTGGACATGGACCTACAGGCATTAGACTTTCAGCACTAAGAGTCCCCCCCCCCCGGCCCCCAACCAATGGTGAGAATCTACATTCAGGACAACATAAAAAAAAAACTAAACAAGCACAATGAACGAAATACTTTTTTTGAATGAAATCTCCACAATTATTTTGAATCAATCATGAAATTAACTTTTCGTAGATCCAGACTAACAATAATACATTAGTGAGACTGGAAATATTATTAATTGTTTTTTGTTTAGCGAAGCACTATGGTCCAATCAATTTTGTGAAACAGTTAAGGAAAAAAAAAGGGGGGGGGGAGGGAGAGATATCTGGAAGGTTTCCGTGCTGTTATTTAAAGTTTTTTAAAAGTTGCTCCTGTCTGAATTCCAAAAATAGTGTCAGTTTCTAATTTGTAGCGAACGACCTTCTACTTGTACACAAGGCTTATCCGCCATTAGCTTAGTGCATTTTCTATATAAAACAAGATTAATTAATAACGAGTAATTGATTAACTAATTTTTTTTTTATTAATTCGCGTGTTGTCATCGACAATAAATAATTCCACTTGATCCGAGCATGGGACGAAGAGATAGATATCAAGAAATATCAAGTGAAGAAAAAAAAAATAGCGTACATTATGGTAAAGGACCTCATTCACCAATCGTAAACAAACAACATTTAGCCACGTGATTCTATATATCTTCTATACAAATTATGTAATCCATAAAGGCTGTCACTTGATACGTATTTTTCATTGTTTTATCAATATTATTGCGTGGCTAAATGTGTTAATTTACGATTGGTGAATGAGGTCCATTATAAATGTACGAGACTGATGTACATAAAGATCTTTTGATGTATTACTTATGTGTGGTAAAGCCTTGCTATTGGCACTGTAGGCCTATGCCTGCATGTAACAGTACTTGAAAGTATCAGAGTTGAACGCTGTAGACCAGTGTTTCCCTGTTTTCCGCGGAACCCTAGTGTTCCTCGAGACCTGAATAGGTGTTCCACGAACTACTGGAATAATTAAGTTGTGTTCCGCAATGCCTGAATAGGTGTTCCACAAAATACTGGAATAATAAAGTAGTTGGTAACCACGTGAATTAATCTTTAAAAGAAAAAATTAGCAAAATGTTCTGCTAAACACTCAGAAGGAAAACGTTTGACCACAGCTGTAGACTATTTGGTATATTTTTTTTGTAACAATACATTTTAAGAAATATTAAAATAGACTTTATTCAGATAGTACAAGCAGTATTAAAACAATGGTCATGGACTAACGACGTAAAGTTATAAATCTATTCCTAATTTCATTCTGAATGCTCTCTACACGTGAGATTCCTTGTGTGTACTGAGTAGATTATAACATGATCTATTCCTAAGTTCATTCTGAATGTTCTCTACACGTAAGATTCTTGTGTGTACTGAGTAGATGAACTGAAGAGTAATCTTTACTTAATGAGCAAAGCCCTGACTTATCCATTGCATATCTATAATGACTAAATTTACATCCAAGTCTCATGTTAATACATTCTTTCAGTGAAGTAGCTAGGGAAGTGAGATGTGGGGGTGGGGGGTCCAAATTTGAAAATTTCGCCGGGCCCCCACTTGAGTGTCCGAAATTTGTTTTTACATTAAATATTACGCCATGTCATGACATGATGTCGAATGTCAAAATGCAGGTCAGCCCCCGGACCCCCAAATCCCTAGCTACGCCTCTGCATTCTTTAATAATAACTAAGCTTGTCTTCGAGTCCAAAGATTAATGAGGAGTGCGGTATTTCACCAAGTCCCATCGCAGGAGGCAATACAGTATTGTATAGAACTAGCCCACAAAATACACTCTTGAACATAATATAAAATGGAGCACGCTTAGTGAACAGACTATTATAATTTTTTTTAGCTCAGCTAAGTTGAACAAATGTCTTTGAATTTTTAACGACAGCTGTGAGACATTTCGATCTGGCGACCGCTTCTACAGTCTAGACTCTCGAGGTTGACCAAGCCAGACACGGAGTCTTCCATTCTTCCAATACAATCTGGATGAATAAAATTCAACGAGCCAGGAGTACATAGTATATTTCATAGTGATTATGCTAGGAGAAATTCATATACTCTTTCTTTTTAAACGTCAAAGGATATCCTGAATCGGTCAGGAAAGCCATCGACAAAACAAGACTAGTTGAGCCCATGAACATGTATAGGATAAAAAATATGGTAGGCTTTTATTCGACATAACGTCTGTATTAAAAATATATATATATATATATGTCATTTTAAATGGACCAAAGTCAACACTAGATTGCAGCAGTTGGCAACATTGACGACCTCTTTAGAAATCAAACTAAACATGTCCCTAAGACCCATAAGTTGTAGAAGATTAGTAAAATAATCTTCTATATAAAGCCGAAGCAGACTATGCAATCAGTAACGATAATTGCGTAACGTAAAGCAGTGATTGCACTAAATTTATTTTTAGATTGAAGATTTGCAGCGCAAGGTCATGGTTGCATGTTGTTGACAAGCAGGGACAAGTTTATTTGAAACGATGACTGTTTTTTCCATAAGCTCTAAAAATAGATTGGATGATGCTAGAAGAGGGTAGGACGTAGTATTTAAAGACTTGAATATTCATTTGGGGGGGGGGGGGAAGCGCCGACTAGAGTAAAAGAATTGAAATTGAATTGTATTGTACATTTATGTAATGTGTATATTATCAACGTGATTCCAAGTTCCAGATTAAAAGCTTTGAGTTTATTTAAAAGATTTTAGTTTCTGAGCTTATATTTTGAAGTAGTATCTCCGGCATCACGATATTGCTAGAGTTTGAGAATTCAGTAATTGCACATCTATTACTACTATATAAAATCAGAACATGTATCAGAAACTAATCAACACTATCTCATTGTAACATCTCATTGTAACATCAACCAATACATCGTTGTCATCTGGCTCTCTAAATATATCGCCACATCTGGCTCAAACGTATTGTCACACTGACATATATCCATTCAATGCTAACGGGATGTGGATGATACAAAAGTCAAGTAGAAATCTGGGAAACATCATTGCATTTTGGAACAAGAATGCTTCTCTTTCCTTTCAATTTTTTTTTAACTATAGACTAGATTTAACTCTAAAAGAACATGGAATCGAGAACGTAATTAAACACAGTGACCTGGCAAGTAATAGATTTAATACCGGTACTAAAAGAGCTGGCATTAATTATTGGGCATTTTCACACTATCAGTTACTTACAGCAATAAGCTCTTTGTTCAACTTTTAAGTTCTCTAAGCAATGCATTTCAATAAGAGAGAAAAAAGAAGAGACAGCAGTATGAAGAAATGTGATGGCGATGTAAGGAGTCTAAATATAACTAGCTTTCTGGTGTATCCGGAGTACAAAATGAAGAAAGGCTATATGATAATTTTTGTGCGCTTTTCAGTACTGCTGATTCAAAAATTCTAGTTTCTTCTGTTTAGAGCAAAAACTAATTTCAATACGAAGAAAGCGTTAGGCTTTTCATTCCATGCCATATTAAAACAACAAAATGGGCGACTAACTAGCTACTTATAAAGGAGCTCTGATACGAAGATCAACTGTCACGCACTGAAATAGTCTTAAAATTAGAGCTAATTTTGTTTTTATAGTTGGCAGCAATGAAGTTTAATTTAGCGTCCTTAACAATAGTCAGTTTATCGTGAACATCAAAAATATTAATGACGCTATAATGAAAAATTGCTAAATTATAAAAAGTTCTTTTTGCTACAAAAAAAAACATTCGATTCTACAGCGTTGAAAAGTGCATAATAATGATAATAATAATAATGGTGTATTAAAATACTTGGCTTATGAATGCTTCCATATTCTGTAAACTGTAATAATCCGTACACAGTAAAAGCTTGCTATTGGCCACCAAGTCTAAACATCTCCAATAGAATATTTTTTGTAAAAGAGAACTTTTTTTTTTTCGCAATGGTTTACAGTCCATCAAGGCAACAGAACCAACGGAACGATTCATGTAGTCGGTGGTCATTCTAGAGAGTCAGGGTCAACACCAAGAGGGAGCCCCATATGGCTCATGTCGATAATGGCATTAAAAATATCTCAATTGTGGCAAAAGAATTATTGTACGGTGGTGGTGGGGAGGGGGTGTGCGCTAGCTATGTTACGTCATTAGCTACTCCATCTTAATCAGTGATGGGAACTGACTTTGCAAAAATTTTAGGAAATTTTGTAAGCCCCCCCCCCCCCCCCCCCCCCGTTTTTGAACTGGCCTGTCGTGGCGACGACTTAAAAAAAGATGTTGCTGAATTTTTTTAAACTACGTAGAATCATTTAATTTAATATTTTCTTTAATTAATGTTGTATTACATAACATTTACACTGCATTGTGCATTACTGCACACAAACTGCACTTCATTTAGCATTACTGCACTCAAAATGCATTCATGGCACTATTGTTTGTATATATATTGATGGGAGGAGAAAGCTTTTTGCAGTCTGAGCATTCTATAATAGATAACTGCTTTATACAGATATTGTAACAACTTCTTTCTCAAACAACTATAAGGATTAAATGTGTTTGAAAAACATGCTTTTAAAATTAGTAATGATAAGTTTTATATTAAAATATATACATATCCCTCACTATAGATAGATCTATAATCTATAGCTACTACTACTTATATCTAATAACTTTTCTAGATTCTAGATCCAATATATTATTATTAGATATCTACATTCTGTCAGGCTTATACTCAGTAACTCACTATAGTCATGTTAAGAAGTTTAAGAAGGCCTACTTACTACTATATAAAAAAAGTATATTCTATATATAAATCCAGATGGTCGGTACACGGTAGGTCTATCACAGTATCACTCTATTAGATGAGTAGATCTAGATCTTATTATTATTATAATAGATCTAGATGTCTAAATCTAATCCCATTTGAACTCAAGGAAGTCGGCAGGCAGGGTTCAAATTAGAAAAATCTAGGGGTCATCGTAACAACAGTGAAAAAATAATAGATCTTGAATTGTAGTAATAGCGGCGATTAGTGCTACATACGTCGTAACATAGCGACCGGGCATCATTCATGATTGATACTCTTAAGTCTAAGTTAAGTTTAAGTCGAATACTTTTCAAAAGCTGGCAAGCAGCCATTGAAGTCTAGATCTAGATCAAAAGTATTCAAATTAAAGAATCTAGATATCTATCTAGACTGATTCAAACCACTCTAATCTGGACCGAGATCTAGACTTATAAGACAATACGGTAACACAAGATTTAAAAAAAAAAATAGAACTTTAACTGTGTCAAAAGACCGGATGTGCGGAGTTCAAAACAAATCAAAAATCTTATTTCGCATTCTTCCGAAAATGGAAAAATAATAAAATCGGATTTTTTTTTTTCATAAAAAAAAAATTGAAAAAAAAAAAATCGGATTTAAAAAAAAAAAAATGTCTGGAAAACTTCGGATTTTTTTGCTAGAAAATCGGACCAGAAGAAATTATCGGAATTCCGACAATTGTCGGAAAATTCCCATCACTGATCTTTCCTTGCTTGGCAGCCATATAACACATGCTAGAGTGATAACCCGTGAATGAGACGAGGGTATAGCCCCAATGTTTTCTCGAGAAGCTTCTCGATAGTTTTATGGCATGGCACAACCGAATCTGTTGATACAGAACTCGAACTGAGGCCAAGAAGCGGTATTGACCTTTTTTTCTCAGTCTTGAGCTTCAGTTTCTGACGGACTTTATCTTGGACAGCCAACGCAAACACAATCACGAGCGGGATAACTGACTCACACGCCTGGCGATTCTTCTGCTGGACAATAAACACACACACACACACACCGACCACACATACATACAAAGCACACACGTCTACTAAATAGGACCCACACGGCCCTTCTGTCGAGTAATGTTATTTACCTTAGCAAGTGTGGGCGCGTGTACGTGTTTTTAATATTCCTGGAAACATAATAAAATATTATAAACGACAGCGCAATCAATCTTCGTTTTCGGGACAACCAGGGAATAATTCTGCTGCTCTTGACAATTGAAATGAAATACAGCTCTAAGGGAAGGGGGGCGCGGGTGCTGTTATAGGAATGAGGCGGGGGGGGGGGGGGGCGGGAAAAGTTCGGTGCCATTTCACGGGTGTCTTGGAGCCCGTGCAGCAGATGGCGCCGAGAAAATGCACCAGGAAACGCGGAGTTTATCCGCTTCCTCGAATAAATGAATGTCGTGTGGACATTATGAGAATAAGCCTTTATTTATGGACGCCTTTATGCAAATGTTGTTTTTTTTTTTAATAAGAGTAAAAAGGCGAGAGGAGTTACACAAGAGAAATCTGTTCGTAAATGTTATGTTTCTAAATGTCTTTGTTATGAAGGCGAACATCTTTATATATAATGCCTACTTATATTTATAGATGTCTAATGACGGATTACTACAGCAATGTTGGAAGTAGCTTTTTAGTGAGTGGTATAATAATCATGTTTTAGACTCAAGGAGCTATAAGAACACATTGTTATAACCCAGCCATGCACACCGCCATCCAAGATAGTGCAGAAGGTGCGCACTATTAGACACTAGACTAGGAAGGGTGTTTCCATTAGAGAGAGAGAAAAATCTCCGCCCAAGTTTAGAACCGAAATGAAGATGCTGTGCTCAAGGCAGATGTCCTATGTGTTTGTCATGTCTCCATGTAAATAAACACCTCTGTCTTGTTGAGTCGCCTCCCTTCAGTTATTACAATATTGATTAGTGAAGACTTTGCGTTCTTTTTGAATGTTGTGAAGCATGTGGCGTCTTGTTTTGTTTTTTTGTTTTGTTTGGGTGAGAGCTGATACACATTCTAGTCAATTAGTTTAATTATAGAAATTAACGATATCTGTTACATTACAAAATGTTCTCATTTTTACATGTTGTTTTTTTCTTTAGTTTTTAGGGACAAATTATCGAAAATGTATCTGAATTCGTCATTTACCAAAGGAAGTGTTTTAATTGGACTTGATCATTACAGGAAACAATTATGTAATCTATTTATAGAAATAGAATTTTTTTTCTTAAATCATGGGATAAGGATATACAAAACCAAAAAAAAAAAGGGGGGGGGGGGTAGGGATCTAACCCAGAGTACTACATTGTTACGAAACATAAATTATTTGACGCCTCAATGGCAAAGTTTTTTTCAGTTAATAATAATAATTCAGTTACAACAGTCGTGTTCTATGCGCCCTGGGCTGTTTCAGGTTCGAACACTGCCCGCCGCCACACCCCACCCTCTTGTGGGAGATCTGGGCCACGATGTAATTTTCTTTGAATCTGAAGGAACATGTAAAAAAAAAAAAACAACAATGAACTAACACACACACACACACTAATTGTGTTATATTTCCAGTTACAAAAGTGACTCAAATAGAACACCATACACCCTATTACCAGCTTGTTATTAAATTGTATTGTGATCAACTGTAACAAAAAAAAAATAATTTTCTAAACATGCCAGACAGTCTTCTACGAAGTTATTTTAAGACATCATTGAACTAGACAACGTCACAGTCCAGAGAAGAATGGGTCGTTGATTTCCTGTGCGAATGGTTAAATCTGATGCAACAGTATTTAGTCGATAGAAAATATTTACTCAAGTCTTGACATGTGATTTGTGTGTGTGTGTTCCCAATCCATTTCGATACAAGTGTTTCTGCTCTGAACTTGAAAACTGTGCCCCCCCTTTCCTCGTTGTTCCTAGACTATCTCTGTGTGAGCTGGCTGTAGAATTCAGCAGAAGAAATATTTTCTAAAGACACAATGTCGTGACCACCAACAGAATGAGGGCAAAAGTAGCACCTGAGGCTGATAGGCATAATAAAACCATTTGGCTACCCATCGGAGGCGCTCGAGTTCGAATCCCGACTTGAGCTGAGTTGTGTCTGATGAGCACGGAAACCTCCCAGCTAGCCCACACTGTATGCAGAAATGTCGCGGGGGCCGGAGAGCGTCACAGGCCGAATGTGACCGCGGGCAGTAGGTGAAGATCACAGCTGTTGGATATGGTCATAAGACGAAATGATAAGGACTTAGTAAAAATGAGACAGGGAGGCGCGGTGGCTTAGCGGTTAAGCGCTTGGCTTCCGAACCGGGGACCGCGGTTCGAATCCTGGTGAAGACTGGGATGTTTTAATTTCGGGATCCTCGGACGCCTCTGAGTCCACCTTGCTCTAATGGGTACCTGACATTAGTTGGGGAAAAGTAAAGGCGGTTGGTCGTTGTGCTGGCCACATGACACCCTCGTTAACCGTAGGACACAGAAACAGATGACCTTCACATCATCTTCTCTATAGACCATAAGGTCTAAAAGGGGAAACTTTACTTTTACTAAAAATGAGTAAAACAAATCAAAGAGAATTGTCACGTGACATACAGTTCAACTTCATACCTGGAGTTAGTAACTAAAATGGCAATACAACTCACTTGATTGCTATTTTCTATTAACATGGTCGCATCTAACTCACAAATAAATAAATGTCCTAATTAAACAAACAGATTGTTTCACTGTCAATTTTTTCTTTCTGTATCCTTTTTACGAGTAGGTTGTGCGGGTCATTTCCATACTGATTGAGAAAAAAAAAAAAACCTAGAAGAATAGTTATTATTTTTTTAAAAGTATACATGGCATCCACTGTTGATATGTGGCACTGCTTGTATTTGATCACAAAACTAGGAAGTCTATTTTATTCAAGCCTTTTAACGCGCCTATTCTATGTGTAAGTATAATGAAGATAGTGAAGATCCCTAGGGTTTTTAAATATAGACTATTGGCTTTGATTCTTCATTATTTTCATTAACCTGGGAAAGAAATTGTACGAGGATTGGGAGCTGACAAGATACCAAAACCAGTGTTGAAACAATATGATTCACTAAAATAATTTACACAGAGAAATTAAAGGAAAAAAACAAACATAGATCTATATATTTATAAACACTTTTAAAAAACTTTTAACTTCGGATGTTCCTTCAGAATTGAAGATTATTACATCCTAGCTCAAATCTTCAGCAGGGCGACAGGTGGTGGCGGGGCGGGCAGGGTTCGAACTGGGGGTCCATCGAGACGACAGTCCAGAGCGCAAACTACACTTCCGGGCAGACATGCACCTTTTTGTTTGAAAGCATTTTCTGCTAACACGAAGACACTTGACACTATTTTAAAGATTGTTGCGAAAAGTGTGAAATAAAAAAAAATATAGCTTTTATATAGCGCTACTTTCATGCTTGTATAGCATGCTCAGAGCGCTATGATCCAATCTCCTTTGTGGACCAGTGGGAGGGGGGTATCTGGGAAAAAAGTTTTCCGTGCTTCCCCAGAGGCGCTCAGTAAACACAACTCTGCCCGAGTCGGGTGTCGAACCTCGAGCCTTTATGCGTACTTAGCCTTTCGACCTCGCTTCCCAAATGAAACATGAAAACTAATTATAAAACAACAAACAATTACACTTATGTATAATCCTTTTGTTTGTTTGACATGTTACAAAACTGCTGTTCTAACTCCATCTATCTGTCTGGTACACATTTTGAACACGTTATTTCTCCCACTTCCCATTCTCAGACCAAGATGAAACTTTGTACAATTATTCAGTCTTCCTAACAAAACATTAATCAATCAATTATATTAGCCAATTAGATAATGAAATAGTGTTTTGTTTGACATTAAAAATGGAAATAAATCTTACAGTTTTGAGATGTGCGCCTGTAAATATCGAGTTATTCCCCTTGTATACAGGTTTGTTTGTTCTTCTTTTGATGTTTTTTTTTTTTTTTGCTTGTGTTATTATTTGACTAGTCTTAGAAATAACGATTCTATTGTGTGAATGAAAACGAGCGAGATTCAGGTGAGGGAAAAAAAAAGGTAATAGGATATGTTTTAACTCCTTCTCTCCTAACTGACGATACCAGCGTTGATTCCACCAGAATGTGGTAAATAATTACGGAGAGAAAGAGTTAAATAGTGAAGTAGAGAGAAAGATGGTGAATGTAGAGACTCCACATCGTAACTCGTACGAGAAACAGCGACACACAGCGACACATCAACGTCAAGGTGCTAATAAGAAGAAAGGGAAGGACGTTACGGTTTCAAACAGTCAACAAATAGGAACTTATATAGCCGGGAGAATAATGAGGAACATAACAACAGTAATAAACGTTTTCTTTAAAGATCAGTTTGACATTTTAGCGCTCGTGGTTATGTTTCTAATGTTATCGCAGCGCCTTGAGCGCTACATTATGTTTGCTAATAACGCTCTATACATTAAATTATTCTTATTCTTATTACAACGATGGGTCTTTTCAATGACACTGATCTATCAGTATGGATGTAAAGAGTATCCCGAAACGCAGATATATATATATATTTATTTTTTTTTATTTTGAACTTTACATCTGAGTAGTTTATGTCCGTTTGAGAGATCACGTAATTATTGATTGAGATGGAGATGAATTGAATGACGCGGCTGTAAATGTTAGAGCTATTTCGAAATATATATTATATTACATGATCATAAATTTGCTGATTTAATAAAAAAAAAAACAATGCTGCGCGTTTCTTTGAGAATTAATTATTTCAATTCAAATATTTGTTCACTTGTTAACGCTGTTTATTGTCGGAGGAGTTGTCTCCTTCCACCAGATTTGCTTGCTGTTAATGCCACTTTAAAAATATTACCAAATGCTTTAATTTAATACTAACCGAAAATGACCCGCGTACGGCGGGCTTTAGAGTTTGTGTATTACTGATCTTGTGGATTGGATTTAGATATGTAAAACATGGCCAATGTTCCTTTCATATTTTTTTTAAATTTTGACACAAAAAATAAAAGATTGTGAAAATGGGTTTACTCCTTCAGCCGACATATTAATATGAAATATAAAATACTGTGAAAACGGGTTTACCCGATTTATTAAAATGTTTCACTCTTTAATAGAGATACATTTTTGGAATTGAATTTTTTAATATTTTTGGCGCCCCTCCCCCTCCGGTTGTGGGAGGGACATTAAACATACACTACGATCTCAGCCATGATCCATGGAATACGTACGCCAAGTTTGATCAAGATTGGTCAAGCGGTTTTTATTTCTATGCGGGACATGCATACATACTCCTTACTTTCAATTATATATATTAGATTCTTGTTTACATGCCAGAATAATACATTTAAATCTGTAACTCAGTTTTATATTGAGATTTTTTTTTTCTAAATTCTGCACTTCCACTAAATGAGAGATGAGTGGCTGAGTGGTTAAACCACTTGGATTCCTATCAAGGGGGCTCGAGTTCGAGCTGTGTTTTCTGAGCGCTGTTATGGCAGGAAAAGGAATTTGGCGGGAAAAGTTGTTTCATAAATAAGGAGCGTCTTGACTTAAGAGACAATTTGAGACAATGACGCGACGAGTTGAAAAAAAAAACAAAACATGACAACTTTTGACGTTTTTAGAGACGTAGAAATTTAGCTTGACGACATTCGACGGTTCCCTTCGCTATTATTAAACTTTCTTGTTCGACATTCGCAATCAGCGTCGACTATCTTATCTTATTGGCCTTTAGCCTTTGTTTTTTGATTTCTTCATTTGAGTGTTCTACGTTTGACTTATCTGCATAAGACACAGCGCAGAAGCGCCTAAAGGCAGCACGAAAACGTTCTCCGAGATCTCCCAACAGGGTCTAGAAACGAGCTTGAACCACAGACCACTGACTGTGGCATAGCATGAAAGTTGAGGTTTACAAAAACGATAGACCCAGCCACCTGGAGACAGAGGCACATGGCAGAGCATCATGGCGTCACGCTGTGAAAACTGGCGCACAGGTTGCTGAGGAAAAGTGAACAACGCTGGCAGAAGAAAAACGCCAGAGAAGAAAAGCAAGGCCAATGACACTAGCTCCAGCTGGAATAACCGTTTGATCGTCTTATGAGCTGAGCCGAAGGCTCTTCGAGCTCAAAGTTTGAAAAAAAATCCTGTTTGGACGTCAAACAGTAAAAAAAAAAAAAAAAAACCTGTGTGAACACAGTTCTGTTTGGGAGAGACCCGAGTCAATGCCTATGTAAAGCATCGCTGTTTCCGATGCATTTGGCCCCCAACGCATGGGCTAGACACGGCCGAGGGCTGAGGACACCGGGAGCCTCCGCCATTTTCCTTCGTTGTACCAAGCTAACCGTGAGGGACTCGCCATTTAATGTAATGGTCCCTTGAGGAACAGCGCATGGATTGGAGACAGGTTTGTGGGGACTTTTTTGCCACCCCGCCCGTGCAAGAGGTAGACTCTCGTCTACCCGTGGGCATCCCCACGGGAATTATGTTTCGCCATTCATTTAGCCTAGTTACCCCCTCAAGTAACTGTTTCCACCCGGGTGCCACGATGAGGCAGAACAGCGTACCCGGGGCTGGATAACCTGCCCAGTGTGCAGCCGAAGATTCCGGGCTCACATAGGTCTCACCAGCCACATGAGGAGGCTTAAAACCCCAGTGCAAAGCCCTCAGCCCCCTGCATGACAAAGTGGTCATCATCGAACCACAAAGGACGAACTATATATATATATATATATATAAAAACGATTTAAAAAAAAAAGACACAGAACAATATTCAATGCGAGTGATTAGTTCACAGTACCAAAAATGTGCAAAGTGCATGCTGTTTTTTTTTCCTCTCCATAAAAAGCATTATTTAGTAAATTGTTAACATACCTTTTGTTATTATTAGTTTTTGTAAACATCTTAGTGATCTTTTCGGTGGAAAGACCTTCTAAAAGATGATCCCACATTGTTATAAAACCTATAGCAGACTAGAGCACTGAGGCTTGCTAAATAACGCATTGCAATTTTTAAACATAATTTAAGTAAACTAAATAAAAATAAAATAGTAATATAAAAAATATTATGTATATTGCATTGGCAATAAGATATGTATACGATATATGTATTTATTTTTTTTTTTTAATTAGACAATACCAAAGGACGAAATTAAAGAAAAAAAAAGTTGTACTTCAAAATATGTCTAGTAGTTGTCTCCCACAGAACACATTTATTCTCTACACGTTCTTCAATCAGTTGTGTGAAGTATGAACAAGATGGATAAAACTGTTCTATCGACCACCATTTCTGAGCAGCTGCAAAAGTGTAGACTCACATACACACACATGTGCGCAGCAAAAAAAAAAAAGGTATGTGGTTCTACCCAAACGCTAGCAAGTTAATTACATCGGGTACAAGTCAATGGTATCTTTGTGGCGAGTAGTCCTGGGGCAATCGTGCAGTCTAGCTACCAACCTATTGATCATCATGACAACGTGACCACCTCACGTGCTGAATAATAGAAGGGGGGAGGGGGACTGCGTGATTGTACTTTACTTTTTTTTTTTAACCCGCACCCAACTAGTTCTCTACACATTCAGAACTACACAAAAATAATAGCATGTATAGGTAGTGTTAGCTCTATCTTGATATTATATAGGTAGTGTTAGCTCTATCTTGATATTGTATAGGTAGTATTAGCTCTATCTTGATATTGTATAGGTAGTGTTAGCTCTATCTTGATATTGTATAGGTAGTATTAGCTCTATCTTGATATTGTATAGGTAGTATTAGCTCTATCTTGATATTGTATAGGTAGTGTTAGCTCTATCTTGATATTGTATAGGTAGTGTTAGCTCTGTCTTGATATTGTATAGGTAGTGTTAGCTCTATCTTGATATTGTATAGGTAGTGTTAGCTCTATCTTGATATTGTATAGGTAGTGTTAGCTCTATCTTGATATTGTATAGGTAGTGTTAGCTCTATCTTGATATTGTATAGGTAGTGTTAGCTCTATCTTGATATTGTATTAGGTAGTGTTAGCTCTATCTTGATATTGTATAGGTAGTGTTAGCTCTATCTTGATATTGTATAGGTAGTGTTAGCTCTATCTTGATATTGTATAGGTAGTATTAGCTCTATCTTGATATTGTATAGGTAGTGTTAGCTCTATCTTGATATTGTATAGGTAGTGTTAGCTCTATCTTGATATAAACCTTGCATCTGTTGGATTCGTGCAGTTGTTGTACATTTCGTACGTAAAATAAGAAATATAGATCATCGCATCTGAGTCCAAGCCCCCAAGGCAGGCGATGGAAGCGTGCAGGGCTTGAACTTGGGACCATTGTGACGACAGCTAGAATCGCATACCAGACAACCATCCACGTCAATTACAGCTAAAAACGTAAATAATATTTTTGCATTATGAAAACTCTCGATAGACACACTAAGTAGGTTATAAGTAGATGCTATAAGTAGATGTTATAAGTAGATGTTGTGGATGCTATAAGTGGATGTTACAAATGGATGTTATAAGTATTTGTTATAAGTGGATATTATAAATAGATGTTATACGTATTTGTTATAAGTAGATATTATATATAGATGTTATAAGTATTTGTTATAAGTAGATGTTATAAGTAGATGTTATAAGTGGATGTTATAAGTTGGTTATAATTAGATGTTATAAGCAGATGTTATTAGTAGATGTTATAAGTTGGTTATAATTAGATGTTATAAGCAGATGTTATAAGTAGATGTTATAAGTATGTTATAAGTAGATGTTATAAGTCTTGTATACATAAAAAAAAAGTTAGTTCATTATATGCACGCTGTTGAACAGGTTTCTCCGAGAAAAGGCAAAATTTATTCATTGGACTGTAGCTCAAACTACCTAGCACAACTAACCAATGTAGACATATTATTATTATTATTTACACTGACGTGTCCCAGTTATGCGATAGTTTTTGATTCGATCATATGTTGTTTTCGTTAACCATTTGGAACATTAAGGTTCCATGTTCGGTATTGCATTGAGATGAAATTAACTTTTGATTTACAATAATACCAAAAACAAGTATCTCAATCGCAGTACAGAAGCATGTGCATAAAGATGCCAGTAGTTAAAAGAATTTATTTTTTTAAAAGCGAGATTTCAGAAATGTGTGTCCTGATAATGATTGAACAGCAAGAGCAGACAGGTGGAGAGCACAGAACTAGAGACTTCGACAAGATGTGGGGGATTACGTGGCTTTAAGTGTGTGTAGGAGGATGCGCGCGGTAAAAGCCAGGCACTACGAGGAGCTAATAGGTAATGAGGTAAACTAGCAGAAGATGAAAGGCGAGTGCTGGGCAAAGAGAACAGGAACAAGAAGCTAAAAGCAATACAAAACAAATTGGGGAAGTAGTGCCGGCTAGGACTAGTTGGAATAGGGCTGGGACTTAGGGATGGGGGAAAGACACAACATAAACAACTCGGGACGCACCCAGTCGTTCTTGGTTGTTATGGAAATGTATAACACAGGGCTGATATATGTTCTAAATTTAATCAAAATACAGGCTACTTGTAACTTGTAAATGAAGCGACTTAATTATTAGTGACAACTATTAACTTAGCTATTATTGTCGGGGTTTTATTTAATGTTATATTAATGTGATGATTGCAATAAGGATAGCACAAACATTTTAGATATATAAAGTCTATTACTAAACAGCTGCACGAACAAGGTTTAACTGTTGTTTTTTTAAAATCATAATAAGGTTTGTCCGAAGATTACCGATGAATAACGCATTTCACATGGCTACACAGGCTCAGCTGCGACCTACATATTTTTTCACATTCAGCGCAGACATAAACGTTGTCTGCCGGTGGTCGATTTAGATTCTATTGTCGGCGTCTATGTCTGTCCTCGAAGTGGATTTTCCTTTGGTCTCCAAGTGTATCCAGTGGACTTTGTGATAAATCTCCAGCTGTCTCGGGAAGCCGACTGCTGCCAGGTGCTCTCTTCTATGTCAGTTAAAGCAAGTCGCCACCATAAGCTGGTCTTTAGAGCTATTTTTACAAAGCTTATATTAACTCCCTCTGTCTGCCTGTCTGGTAAAAAGTTAGTAGACGTTATTTCTCCCACACCAAAACTCGGATCAAGATGAAACTTTGCATAATTATTTCTTGTAGATGACAACATAAGAATAAAACAACAACAGCAACAACAACAACAAATTGGTTAATTAACTATTGATAATTAATTATTTTGTTTGGTACTCGAACAAGGGAAAGAAATTGTACTTGACTGAAGTAGTGTATAAGGTGAATTAGTCCCCTTTATACATCGACGTCTTAGTGAGCAAACATGAAAAAATAGGACGAGACTATAAAAACAATAGAAACTCTACAATCTTCCGTGTTCATAAGATCTCCACTAGCAGAGTGGTTACCGTGTTGGCTTGAGAAGCCTAAGAAGGCCGTTGCCGCCCCCCCCCCTTTTTAAATATTTTTTTTATAAATGCTTATTTATTGTTAGTCTAAATCTATTACAATTTTTTTTTACATGACTGATCCAAACTAATTGATACAAGTACGACTAATATAAAGCTTCTTTTTAAGTATTAAAAAAAAAAATGTTTTTTACTTACTACGAATTTTTTTTATAAAAAAAGGTTCTCATGTTAATAAAACTTAATCAGCCTATTTAGAAGCGAATCTATCATTCGTCATGGCCTGCCTCGACTCTGTGGAGCTGCCAGCTAGTTTCAAACACCTGCACACACAAAAAACATGTGCTGCCTGGAATCTCTCTAATGCTGATTCACATCCTCCATGTTTTGTTCCGTTTGGGGCAATCAAAAACTTTCACGAGTTTAACAAATATCTCTGTTCAAATGTCAAAATAACGAGACAAACTGAAATGTCAGAATAGCGCCGTACGAAACGTTTATACAGGCGTCATACAGCCGAAACAAAGTATTAATTAAATATACGGCGACGTCTAGTAAAGGGAGGTAACGTAAGCTAATAGAATATTTATGGGAGCAAATTTAATTCACTTTGAAGTAAAACTACATAGCAGTGCGGGGATAAATCTGACTCGCCGCGTCGTTTAATGTGGCTTACCGACTCATTTTCAAAATTGTGCTTTAATTTTTTTTTTTGTAAATATTTTTTTTTATTGAAAAGTTTAAAATTTTATCAAGCACTGCAAAACATTCATTAAAAGGTAGATCCAGCATTCAGTGGCAACATATATAAAAATCCCAAAACGTACCACTATACCTACGTTTGCAACATTCGAAAAGTACATATAGCAGCACAAATCTTTATCCAGCTCCTGAAGTAGAATCTAAACACTAAATTGGACTAACAAGTGGGGAAAAAGAATGATAGTTTGATTATTCTTCAATCAAATCATATTCTGGCAAACTTAAATACAGGATGGCTGCGTCGTCATGTGGTAAGCGCTCTGGAGTGTCGTCTCGGTGGTCCCGGGTTTTCACTCCCAACGGCATAGGGCAGATTTGTGCTAAAATGTTATAGTCTTCGAATCTGAAGAAAGGTCCAAAACAGGTAAAAACAAACACAATAATTCTCCAAATATTACATCAATTTTTACTGGACGTTTTATAATACAAACAAAAATTAAGTCACAGCTTCAGATCTACAGACATAAAATTATCTTTTATCACGTTGTTTGTTACTGCAGACTTTAGCTTGACAGTTAAACCTGATCAGCGATAAGCGATAAGACGTGCTATTGGTGTTTATTATTATTATTATTTTTATTAACATGTGTGTCTCATTATCTTGGAAGATGCCCTTCATTTAAATCTACTTTCTGTCAACTTACTGGAAAGAATCATGAGTCATGTAATAACAATACCACTAAGTAAAGTTTTCCTTTCAGACCTTGCGATCTATGGGGCAGACGATCATCTGTTTCTGTGGCACGCGGTCAACCTTTACTTGCTACCGCCTTTATTTCCCCACACTAAAGTCGCGTACCCATTAGAGCTGGGTGACCTCAGAGGCACCCTAAAGATCCAGAAATAAAAAAAATCCCAGTTTTCATCAGGATTCGAACCCAGGGCCCTCCGATTTGGAGACCAAGCGATTTACCACTCGGCCACCGCGCCTCCAATAACAATACCACTAGTTCAATCTAGAATGATAGGAAAACTTTGGGACACCTTGAGGCAAGCAATATAAATAGATCTTGCCCACGCAAGCGGGTGAAATAAACGAACACAAATAAACCCCGACGCCGTTAAGACAACACCAGTACATCAGCTGTAAGATTATTACATGGTGGAAAAAGCCAGAGACTTAAACATAGCCCTACGCAGACCCACGTATAATGATCCAGTCTGGGATAAATAAAAGAACATGGGTCCGTTAAATATTTATGCTCAACTTCCAGAAGGATGAGTGCGAGCCCTTCTTCTGGTGGAGTTCAAGGGGGATAGGTGGGGGGTTATACTGCAGCATGTAAACAAATGACACATTCTTGCAGCATGTGTGCGGGGGGGAGGGGGTAGTACCGTGAGCCTGATAATTAGTTTGGAGAACGCGAAGATGTTAGCCACACTTAAAGTTATGACACGATGGTGAACAAAAGCCTCCCGAAAAAAAACAACAAACGAGCTGAGGGTTGAATCAGGACTCTTTTTTTTTTTATATCTCCTGGTGGTTAATGGAAATAGTTGTTTCGTTCGCAGGCCATCAACTAGTTTTGTTATCAGGGATTCTCAAACAGAACAGACGCAGGCTTACCGAAACGATTGTTTTGAAACAAAGCTGCCTGGTCGTGCGGTTTGCGTGCTGGACTGTCGTTCGGATCTATCGATGGTCGAGGGTTCAAATCCTGCCCGCTCCCATCCCTCGTCGTCCTGCGGGAGGTTTGGACTAGGAAGTAAACTATCTTCAACTCTGAAGGAACATCCGAAACATGTAAAACATTTTTACAAAGCTCAAACAATTTGTACAGACTGTTAAGTTTCCTAAGACAGGACTGAAATAGATTGGGGTTAATGGTCAAGAATCCACGTAAATTTGTAAGCAATACGTAACCATAGGTGGCGCGGTGGCTGAGCGGTGAAGCGTTTGACAACCGAACCAGGGTTCCCGGCTTCGAATCCAGGTGTAGACTGGATTTTTACTTTCGGGATCTTTAAGGTGTCCACCCAGCTCAAATGGGTACCTGACATTAGTTAGGGAAAAGTAACATGACACCCTCGTCAACAGCGAGTTATAGAAACAGATGACCTTTACATTATCTACCCCACAAATCACAAGGTCCGAAAGGGGGAACTTTACATTTTTTTCCGAAAACGTAAAATAGACACCAGAAAGGTTAAGACAAAATGCAATGTATTGGATCAGATGAGATCAACATGAATACAGCCACACTGGCCAACAAAAAACATTGGATTTGGTAACATTAGACTACATGTGATGTTTTAATGTTTCAACAGGGAGTAAGAAGGACACCCACTGCTCCAATATCAGAGAGAGACTCACTTCCTTATTGTAACAGAAAGCTAGGCAAACCGAGGTCTAAAATACACACGCACAGTTCAACAATGGATTTTGGGGAAGGGAGAAGTTGTAAACATACAAATTGCTGTCAGTTGACGTCCAGCAGTTCAATGCGCCCCCCCCCCCCGAGTTAAGTAGCCAGTTAAGCCCCCCCCCCCGAGTTAAGTAGCCAGTTAAGTAGCCTAATTGTATGCACAGCTCAGTGGTGGCTAACAAAATACTCTCACTCGGCTAAGCTTGTTTAAAGACGAGATTGACACTGCTTTTTGATTCTTCATTTGTTGTTATCGCTCCGACATTAAATCAACTGTATATTTTCATTAAAAAATGCATTTAATTTTCATATTATCAAAGTGAAATAATTGGAGGAGTGGTGGCTGAGGCCGGAGGTCCTGGGTTCGAATCCTTAGGAAGAGTGGGATTTTTAATTTCGTTTTTTTTTTTGGGGGGGGGCGCCCCTGAGTCTACCCAGCACTAATGGGTACCTGACAGTAGTTGGGGAAAAGTAAAGGCGGTTGATCTATGTGCTGGCGTCATGACACCCTTGTTAACAGTGGGCCAACAGATGACATCTACATCATCTGCACTATAGCACGCAAGGTCTGAAATGGGAACATTACTTATTTTAAAGTTTAATAACGATACAATGTATTTCACTCCTAAATTAGTGCTGGACACTTAACAGTATTTACCGCCACAACGACCTATCAGGTGTGGAGTGAAAACACAACATGTTTTGTGTCTCTACTTATACGCTCACTGGTGTATCTAGTTCTCTTTACAAGGAAGTCTATTTAATAACAATGTCTGCTTTATAAGGATAAGTCCTTTACACTTTTCCCTTCTACGTGGAGACTTCTCACGTCATCATGGGCCTATTAAGATAGAAACAAAGATGGGCAGTCTATTTGCTGGCATAAAAAGAGGGCGACTGTGAGCCGCAGCATTATGGAGCTCATTTACTTTGCAACTAGGTCCAGCACACAAGTATACGCCCAGAAGGCTTCAGTCACCAGAGCTGAATACAAGTGCCTACAATGATTAATTCACAAGGCCAGTGCGGCGGCCATGTTCTCTCTCAACAGGGATCAATCAATGAATGCTTTAGCAGAACGGATGACTGGACCAGAGACGTGGGCTCCACACTGAGACAATGTACATTGTTCCTATAACATAACTATACATTTTAACGTTGGCACACACACACACACAGTTCCTATAACATAACTATACATTTTAACGTTGGCACACTAACACACACACACAAATGGATTTATTTCGCCATTAATAATGCAAACGCATTTAAAACAAAGGCTGGACTCTAACCCCCCCCCCCCTCTTTTTTTCTTCTATTCTAAACTTAAATGTTAGCATTGGTATAGTAAGGAAGAATGGAGCGTCATATCAAAAACATATCTATATATCATACACTCGATAAACACAGCGAGTAGCCTAATTTAAATAACTCAATTTCCATAAAATATTTTTTCATTAACATGTTCTATGTCAGTGACCCAATAAGACAACCGTCTCAAAATAGGCCCTCCTTTTCCATTCACTTGCCTATAAATCTTCATACTAGCCTATTTCTTTTACCCAGCCCAAGAAGAGATGCATTCAATCGTTCGTGTTTAGCCCAATCGGTGTGGCGATGCGCATGCGCGAAGAAGATGTGTACTATTGTTTATATAATTATTTGACCTAAGCAGAGACGTGTGTTGGAAAACGGATACAAGCACCAGTCTAATAACCGTGACTAAGTATTAAAAAAAAAAAGATTAAAAGCATAATATAATGCAATTTAAGCGATCGATATCTGCTATTGTTAAAGTTTACAAATAAAACAGCACATTGATACAAGTACTTACTTATTTTTATGATGCAGAACAGCCAATTGCAATCAGCGAGGCTGTACTACAACCAAGAATCTCTAAAAGCTTTTCTTTCTAACCCGTCTCACTTGACTACACTTGGTTTTACAATAGTTAATAGACTGAAAAAAGGGACTAAAATAAAACCAATCACAATACAGCTGGTATTGGTAAACACGCCATCACGCAATGAGATATAAATATCCCGACTAAGTCACGTGGTTTGGTGCAGGTAATGACAAGAGAAGAAAAAATCATAACGTCATCTCCAGGAACCTAAATATGAAACACGGGTAAAGATGACGTAGTCTACGATGCAACACATCCCGAATACACTTTCCCGCGCATGTATAATCCTGTAATTAGTGTAATCCTAACTGACTTTTGGCACTTGAGAACGAAACGAAAATTTTTTTTTCAGCAAGTCTGGTTTTAAATAGAATAGACAATGCCGAAGACAAATGTAGAGAAAAATAAATGAGAGAGGGAGAGAAAGAGCACTAGATCGATGCTGACCAAACAAGATAGATCAGAATATCCCTCATCACTAGGCTTCTTCGAAATGGGGGAGAGAGAGAAAAAAAACGATAACAAAATCCAGCAATTGCAGTAATGGAACTCACTCTCACAGCACGCACCCCTAGCTAGCACTTAGACCAAGCGATGCCAACACAATCAATACGCGACCGCGACTAGGCCTGGCATAGGGGGGGAAATACAAGCACCATGAGAGCTAGTGGAACACGGGGGAACGGGATGAGTGTGATGCTACTACATGCAGGACCACCGTCCCCCCCTTTTCCCGTTCGGGCAACCACCACCGCCCCCCCCCTTTTTTTTTAAAGTTTATAGCTTCGGTAAAGTGTGGTCTTTAAAAAGAACGTTACCGCTTTAGAACGAGGGAATTTGATTGGCCGATGTGTCGGTACTATGAAGCAGATCAATGAGAACTCCCTGACTTTTTTTTTTAATTATGCAAATGGGGGTGGGGAAAGGTCACGGTCGTTAGGCATTTACGTAAGACAGGTGGAAAATAATGAACGGAGGGGGTGTTCTCAAGTGGTTGTGTGGTGGGACAAGTGGCTCAGTGGACCTGAGCACAACTTATGCAGTGGAATCTTGGTGCTGGTGGTGCTGGTGGTTGTGAAACTGAGAACTATGAGAGCGTATGATGATTTGCTGTTGGTGGTCGTAATATTGTAATCCATGGATGGGGTATAGGATTTACTAGTTGATTGGGGGGGGGGGGGGTGCAGCAGATTAAGTGATCGATGGCATGGGGCTCTATGTGGTTATATAAGAAATGTATTATTAGTCACATGGGGGGTGGAAGGTCTATGTGGTTGTCAATTTCGAGACATGCATTCGATATTATTAAAATGGGGGGCAAGAGTTGATTCTAGTTGACATGGTGATCCGTGAATATACACAGACTTGTAATTAAAATTAAATTTTTCTTAACAACAGATGTCAATCCAACTTAATGTAATAGAATCCACGGCAGTTACCACAAGGGAAAAAAAAATTAAGTTGGAATTTGAAAACAAAATTGGTTCAATAGTTAACGGCTTTTGAAACAGGCGAATATTGAAATGCTCTCTGGCTCCACTCTAAAAACACTTCATTATTATTATTGTGAGCATTCTTTTTGTCCTACGGGATCAAAGCCAAACACCGCAATAGTCCACGTCTAACTTAATGGCTTTAATCCAACTAATGCTTACGTGTTCTTAGACTCTTACTCCAACTTTAAAGTCCAGCTAGAAACTGTATTTAAAAAAAAAAACTCTATGGAGATGGTGAGTAAACAAACAAAAGGATGCTCCTGAGAAGTGACTTTAAAAGGAGTCCTGGCTTTATCTCTGGACGTGAGAGGAGTCACGTTTTAAAAGACGTTCCTCCTTTCTTTCTTCATCTGATGCTACTGTTCTGTAACTCCAAACTCGTACTATCCAGATACAAACTCGTACTATCCAGATACCGTGCGTTTGTATGTCGAGATAGAAGCGTTGTTGTGTGTGAAGAATTAAATAGAAGTGTTGTTTATAGAGATCAATCCAATATAGATCTACCAATATCGAATCTTGGTGGGAGATGTATCTGAAAGAATACAACTGAGCTTCCCCTGGTTTTTAAAGTAGTGTTCAATGATAAAGGATAGACTCAAAGGATGGATAATCGATGGCAAATGTTGAATCACGCCTTTGTAGTGTGTCATGGCCACATTCATATATGCTGGCGAATACTGGACAATAACTACAGAACTAGATAGGAGGATTATAGCAATGAAACTGGGATGCAACAGAAAGATCCTAAGTATTGACATACTAAGATCGCACTACAAATGAAGAGATTAGAGACAGGATTAGTTCAGCGATCGGACTGCTAACTACTGTCAAACAAAACGCAAACGTAAAGTCTATGGCAATATCACAAGGTCGTCAGGTGTCGCAAAAACCTTCCTTCAGGGAACAGTACCAGGAGAAAAGAAGAAGAGGCATTCAGAAAGCGATGGGAAGACGACATTTAGGAATGGACGGGCCCGTCATTGAAGAAGATTCTATGAAAGGCAAAAGACAGTGAGGAATGGAGAAAGACGTTCGACAGATCTTGAGTTGTGCCCCAACGGTTTAACAGACTTAGGAATAGGTGAAGGTGAAGAGTGTCACCAGAGAATGCTGATCATGTCCTCCAAAGTTGAATACTTTATCGATATTTCTGAAGAATATATTGACCCCAAAACAACTTTAGAAGAAAATGTTGCAGGAAGAGCTGGGCCTGATCGGAAAACCACTGCGCAGTTCATCTCAGATGTAGGACTGGTTATGAGAACGCTCCTACTTAATGAGATCGCATATGAGACACGCCCCTGACACTCTACCAGTTACCACAGGTAACACGTTAAATAAATATCCCCGTGTGTCTCGGTATCATCCGGCACACTTCAATAAAACCCCCAAGTTCCAACCATCAACAATAGTTTCAATTCTAGCCCAGGACGTCACGTGCCTGGAGTCCAATCTCATTAGGACGGGATTAACCACGTGAATTAATAAAGCAGACGACAGAGTAGGCCAGCCGTGATGTCACGACAGTGGCACTGTTCGCTGGGGCTTAAGACTCTCATGTCAGAACACACGGGCTGCTTCACTAGAGATACAGGCTATGTGCTTTATCACTATCCGTACACACAGGTAGGCAATGCTCAATTCTCACTACTATTCTAAGGGTCGGATATGTACAATGTCCTTACTATTAAAACAGGGGTACACTGTTACGACATCCAATATGATATAAAGTCCAGTGTGGTTTGTTAATCAACGAAAACAGTATTTTGTTTGGCCTTTCTAATTCAGACTACAGACAGACCACTCTAGAACGGCAAGTTAGGCCACCAATCGACCATGTTAGTCCCGTTTCCTGAATATAAAAAAAAAAAAAAAAAAAATCATATAGAACTATTGGGTGAGTTTTAAATGACCTAAATGTCCTGAAGCCATTTTGGTAATGGAGATTTTCACGATAAACTAAACAATGTCAAGGACGCTATACTGCGGTTCAAAATTGCCAACTCAAAATAAGTCACAAACAGAAAACTGAAGAGATTTTTTTTTATCTGATTCTGCAGTGCTAAAATGTGCACATAAATTATTATGTACCTTATAAAAAAAACAAACAGCTTAACACCTCATTCAGTTCGTACACCGAATACACCAAAAAGCTTGTTAGTTATAGGCTTTTCGCCATGTATGAAAATCTCCAATGGAATAATGACATTATGTATAACTAAATGGTTTACGATCTTGCTACATAGTAAAAAATGTATTGTACATGTGATGCTGGTCTGTAGTTCTCTGGATCAGATACATCTCTTTCTTAAGACAGATGAGTGACTTTAGTATCTATTCTATAAACACTATAAAGGTGTGTTTTTTTGTGTTTTTTTTTTACCAAAGACTGTTTCTATTAAGTAGAAGGGAAAACGAAAGCGGAAGTGTCCAGTAACGTTCCTGCATGGCTTACTAGCAGTGACAATAAGCTTCAGGCGACATTTTGATTGACAACCATTCTTATTTGCCATGAATAGAAGAGTTTTTTAAAAATTAATTGATTATCATTGCAGGCAAATTTTTACTAAAAGAACGGATGAAAGCCCCTTTTGTTAATTTAAAACAGCGCAGCGTTCCAAGTGAACCAGTCTAACGCAGACCGGCATTGGATCTATGCGTTGAAGGTGTATGCTATAGATTTTGGTCAAATGACTGTGTTGGCAATGTCGCAAGGTTTACAGTGCATGCTTACTTTGAATGCGACATCAAATTGAGGTGTGTTCGAAATGAAGCTAATTTAGAAGAGCAAGAACATAAGTCGATTCTAAAACTTGACATTTTAGAGAGAAACGCCTAAGTGGCATAACTTGAGGTACGTAAACAAACTCAGAGTGGAAAAGTCTTTAAACATAGACTAATCTTTCTAATCTAATCTTTCTAGATGGCACAAGATCTATAGCAATGACATCTTACAAAATCACAATAACTATTCACAAAAAATGGAAATTATATTTCTGAATTTTCTTAATGTTTGAGTGATTTTATTATTGACCTTTGGTTCCCTGAAGTTTTCATTCCCGAAAGTGGTAATGGAAATAAGCAATCCACACTACATATAAAATGCTTCCAATGGCATGTGTTGCAAAGAGTATCTGACAATGAGATATTAGGCCATGCGAAACTGTTTATCACTAACAGTGGAAGGGGCAAAGGCGAGTAACTGGCGCCTAAATAATTAAGCTTGAGACAAAATGGTCTTGAGAGCCTTGACTGGGTACCCACCTAGGAGAAGGAAAACTCGTTAATTCAAACCTCTGCTGACTCAAACACAAGAAAGGCTGCGGGAATCAACCCTGAGGAAAAATAAGGAGCTGGCAATCCTTAGGCAACTTGCAGGACACAGAGCTACATCCTGGTAGAGCCTGCGATGCAGCTGATCCCAATCCTTTAACAGATCAGCTGCATGGATGGGGGGGGGGGAACAGTACCAACAAAAAGAACAGTACCAGGAAAAGAAGAAGAGGCAGACACAGAAAGCTATGGGAAGACAAAATAGAGGAAAGGACGGCCCTGTCATTGAAAGAGATTCTATCCAAGGCAAAAGACAGAGAGGAATGGAGAAAGACGGTCAACAGATCTTATGTGGTGCCCCAACAGTTCAGCAGACTAAGGGATAGGTGAAGGTGAAGAATATTTTTTTTTAATAATTATAGTAAGGAAAAAAAAAAGGTTCATGTCATGAGTCAATGTTTTCCCACAGGCTCCAAACCATCCAGTTATTCACTTAGGGTTCGGTCAGTCAACGTTCCTTGTTGGTCAAGACATGGTCAACGTTCCACTCAGATTAACACAAATGTTATTTTCACGTTGAGCGCCCCAGTGGTCCCCTCTCACGCTATTTCTCTTTGGCTGGGGGAGGTTGCGTTACGATACCCAGCGTGTTTCTCTGCCATCAGATCGATACTTGGCAAGTAATAGCCAGTGCACCCTCTCGTTCAGATCAATCAAGGTCTTAACCGATGTTCCAAAACAAACAAATCCTACACTGAGAGGAGGTTCAATATATAAGCACGTTCATCGGGAAGGAACATGTCCAACTAATTTGAAAAGGCTTCAAATGTTCACAGATGACCGGAGCTTAGACACAATAAGTCCCCGCTGTGCCACACACACACACACACACTGCCAGAAGATGAACACAGAATGAACTTGTAAGCCGTTCTACTTATAGACTAAGCTGCTCTATCAACAGATGTAAGTGTGGAAAGATGAACTGTCCCGTATTGTTGAGAGGGAAATAACGAACTTACAAGCACTGACCTAAGTTTGTATCGAGAGAACAACGAACTAACAATCAATAACCTAAGTTTGTATCGAGAGAACAACAAACTAACAATCAATGACCTAAGTTTGTATCGAGAGAACAACGAGCTTACAAGCACTGACCTATCGAGATGAATAACTACGTTACAAGCACTGACCTAAGTTTGTATCGAGAGAAACAACGAACTTACAAGCACTGACCTAAGTTTGTATCGAGAGAAACAACGAACTTAAAACCATTGTACTAAGTTTGTATCGAGATGAATAACTACCTTACAAGCACTGACCTAAGTTTGTATCGAAAGGAACAACGAGCTTACAAGCACTGACCTAAGTTTGTATCGAGAGGAGTAACGACCTTACAAGCACTGACCTAAGTTTGTGCAAAAGATACTTTGTCCAGTAAGGACGATGTAGTAAAAATGGAGGCTTTCATTGTGGCCACTTCACTCCTAACTAGTATTGAAAATAATTCGATTCACCTCAATGTTTTGTTGAATGACTAAACTGTATTCTGTGGTAATTTAATGATTTAAAAAAAAACATATAAAAAGTATTCTGTAATAAATGAGTGATTCAAATAACACACATCAAATGTATTCTGTAGTGAGTGATTAAAATTACATATAAAAAAATGTAATCTGTACTAAGTGAGTGATTCGAATTGAACATCAATGTCAGAAGAAGTCAAAAGTCAGAACTGGTATTTACTTGAAAGAGAGAGGGGGGAGGTGACAGGAGGGGAAGCGAAAGATAGATTGGTTGGGGGAGGGGGTGGAGAGAAATGAAGTTCTACATTGGAAAAAAAAGTAGACTTTGTTGATTGCCATCATTACAATTGTATAATGCATGTTTTAATTAGCAAGTTATTGTGCCACCCTTTGTACACAGAATTATGAACAAATTAGTTACCCCCAACAGATTCTTATAACGACATATTACAAGTGACCGACATTGTAAGAGATAACACATATTTTCTGTGTTAAATCTGGGTTTTCTACTACATAATATACTGATATCTGAGCCTTGCAGACCTACTTTCTAATACATAAAGAACCGCATATATCATAACAAAGCAATGCTAACTTGCAAAGCAAAGAAAAATACTCTTTTTTTAAACTTGTTGAATTATGACCACTAAATGGGGTCCTGGTGATGTTAGGACGCGCGTTCCTCCCCACTTGTACTACACAGAAGTCTTTCGAACATATAGACCAATGTTTCCCAAACTGTGTTCAGCGGAACCTCAGTGTTCCGCGAGCCCTGAATAGGTCTTCCACGAACTACTGGAATAATTAACTAGTAGACCACCTCATGAATTAACCGCTCAAAAAAAAAAAAAAAAAGCAAAGTGTTTTCTAAATACTCAGAATGTGAGAAGTGTTCCGTTAAGCAAAAGGGTTGGGAACCACTGATATTGACTATTCCTCTCTTTCATGTGTTCCAAAAAGCTGTCCCCTGAAAACTCTATTCTGTATTCCTTAACTACGATTTTAACGATACTGTGAAGAATTATATTGACAAAGATGTCTCACAATGAGTAATTTTTTTAAAAAAATTATCTACTGTACTTTTTATTTTAAACGCACACAAAGAAAAAATGATTCCGCCGACCCTAAATAGTATTAAGTCAATAAAGAATTCTCCCAGTGCCTTCTGACATCAACACCGAAGTCATTTAACATAAGCTTCGCAGTCTTTGCTAAAAATGTAATTGACCAATGCTTAACACTATCATGGCAGACCTTCGAGCAGCTAAGCAACTAGAAACACTGGGACAGACGCTGTGCCAAACGCCAACCGTATTGATTGTGCAGGAAATAGAAGCTGTCGGGGGTGCCGGACGGAAGGGGGGGGGGGGGGACACAGGCCGGGGAGGGAAACCTTGGGGAAGAAGACGTCCGCATACCAAATATCATTTAATGTCAATATGATAGAGTGTTTTATATGCCGGGCCTGTCTTTAGACACCACTCCACCGATGTTTTGGTCAACTAAGATCTGTTAGAAAAATGGAAGCTATGTTGTAGAGATAATCGCGATGTTTTTGTTCTGGACTTTCGCTTCTATTTGACTTCACAAGCGAAATAAATGTGTGACCATTATTGTAAAACCTGTTTCAAAATGTGATGCGTTGTAATGGCATTAATTTCGGCGGTGAGATTTTAAAACTAAATCCGTTCTCGTCTGATAGCCAATTTTATTCAAGAGCAGTCATAAAAAAAAAATACTAAAGAATTGGTAAGATTTTAGAGAGTTGGTACTAAATTGGTCTATACAGCTTGAGTAGAAAATGTATCCTACAAGACGTCGCAAGATCTCTTTACAAGATCTATTTTAAGAAAGGGAATTCCTAAAAGTCCAGCTTAAAGTTGCACATGTGTACATACTTCTTCGTAATTATCTTAAGAGCTGAGTCTAAAGCTCTTGGAACTCAAAGCATTTTGAAGTTTGCCTCCATCAGCCTGTCTGAATGAACTACTGTCTGGGAAAGATCCAAGCAGATGTAAATTATTGCATCCCTATTACCGGTGGCTCATATCCCAAGACGCTCGGGTTAGAAGCGAGGCGAAAGGCCGAGCACACCGGGGAAACTCCCCCCATATTCATACAATTGGCTCATCAGACATACCTTTTTAAATAGCAAATGCATGCGTTGTCCAGATGTAGAAAGCTTACGTCTTATTTCAATTCAAAAGCTAGAGATTAAAGTACTTTCTCATATTTATAGTTTAAATCGATATATTTTTCTTCCAGTCTGATTTATTACATAACAAGGCCTCTGCCACATAAACAAATTATTTATGAAGGCGTTGGTATAGCTTTTTTGTGATTGAAATGTACAAATCAACAGTAATAGTTACTATGATAAAAATATAGAAACTGGGCAGTAGCACTGGCCCACAGCTGTATCATTTGATCAATGTTTGAAAAAAAAAAAAGTCTCGCTAGATTTATTCTAAGAGTAATAAATAAAACACTTTAAAAAGTTCAACTGTAAATATCAAAAGATTTTCAGTGCATAACATAAGGATAAAAAGTAATAATAGTGAACTCAGGAAAGTTAGAATGTTATAATTGTAATGCGACCACAAGTGAATCTGGAGCGCTGAATTCGTTATACAGACTGTACAACATAACATTTCGCGTCTAGGTTCGACAAAGAATACCACGTATCACTAAGATATATAAACAAAGCATTAATCCTCCACACTACAACAGCCCTTTGCTGCAGCACTTGTGTTCTGGGACTAGTCAAGCGATGCCACAACAAATTATCTTTACAAACATAGTCGTCGAACGAAGGAGACAAAAAAAAAGGGGGGATGGGGAGAGGCGTCCTTCGCGAAGATCAGAGGGAGTCTTGTCTATTTTGTGTACCAGCCAAGTTTAAGCACAAGAGCAATGTGTCAATGTAACAAACTATTTGCTAGCTACATCATGACAATGTCTTTCAAGTCTAGTGTTTGAAAATATTTCCTTCCGCCATTGGTGCGTCCGCGGAGAGGGCTTTCACAGTATTGATAACGAAGAATCTATTTTAATATACATAACGCATGATATCAATCTTTTCTATACTAGCCGGATATGACCTTAGTTTGTGTATACGTGGTCTAGCGCCATGATCCCTTACATGGCTAATATAAAATACTGTGAAAATGGGTTTACCCGATTTTTTTTAAGTGTCTTTTTTTTTTTAATAGAGATAAAATTAGGGGATTTTTTAATAATTTTTTGGGGGGAGAGGCATTCAAGATACATTACGGTCTCTGCCGTGATCCAAGGAACATTCGTGTCAAATTTTATAAAGATCGTTTAAACGGTTTTGGTTTCTATTCGGGACATACATACACATAATACTCCTTTCATTGTGCTTTATATATGCTTTATGTATGTATATATATATATATATATAGACAAACACACACACACACATATATATATATATATATATATATATATATATATATATATATATATATATATATATATATATATATATATATATATATATTAGATAGCACCAGCAATCTAGTAATCCCACTGCTCTAATACACAGGCTTGTAAGCATTCAAGAAAAACAACACTTTAAAAGAACTTGAGCAGACCAAATGCGCCAAGTAAAATAACTGAAAAGGGGGGGGGGGGTGAACTCTCCTGGACGTTTATTGATGTCATACAAGTCTGGCTAATCAAATATGTATGGATCTTTTCAACAACACGCAAACATTAAATAGCGCTTAGCGGTCAGCCGAGCATGGACAAGGTAACGTCATTTAACTAGAAGTGACATTCAATAGCGAAGTACTACTGCACAAACCTGACTGGTGCGCATTATGAGAGTCTCTACTCTTTCAACTGGAGTGACATCAAAAACAAACAAAAAATAAGACAGACAAGTCGACAAGTCTATTAGTGTCAGCCTGAAGAAATCTATAGATCTACATCACGTTACGATGGAGAGACGCTAATATTGATATTTTTTAGATCAGATACTAGAACACGATTTCTGATGCGTATTAGTGATTAATGACCGAACATTTGTAAGTACTTTGAAAAATAGTATTTATATTAGCATCATGGAAAAAAATGTGTTGCAGATTTTCACGATAAATGATACAGTTACAGTAATGTGCAAACTAAAACTCCAGGACCATATCATAAGGTCGTCATGGCTCAGAGAGCCAGTGAAAAGAAGAGGCAGACAGAGAAAGCGATGGGAAGACAACATCGAAGAATGGACGGGCCACCTATAGAAAGAGATTCTATCTAAGAGAGGAATGGAGAAAGCTGGTCAACAAATTTTGTGTGGTGCCCCAAGGAAAAAAAAACAACTAATTAGGGATATAAATATTGGGGTGAGGTTTTGAAATAAATAGACAAACTAGACAATGTCAAGGACGACATATTGATATTGCCAACTAAATAATTTTAAACAAGAAAAAGAAAAAAAATACTTTAAACAAAAACAAAGGTTATACGAAGTTTAATTGTATAAATACGTTTTGACGACTCGTGTAATTAAATTTGTAATATATCTAGACCAACAACAATAAATCTGTGGGATTAGAAATATATTTTTTTTTTGTTTAGCGCTATTTCATGCTTTTAGCTTTATCAATGCGCTGTGATCCTATCAATTATCTGGACCAGTTTGAAAAATGGGAAAATGGGGGGGGGGGGGGAGGGGGCGGGGGGAGAGAGGGAAAGAAAGGGATATCTGGGTGAATTTTTAATACCTAAATTCGAACTCATAACTAAAGCCGACATACTGACCATTCTGCCAGTGAGGTGCCTATGAAAATAGAAGATCTATTGTTTGTAAAAAACGTACTTTAAAGCTACGATCTATAAAGGTGACTAATTCAGCGTCTACCACCACTTCAGTCAAGTACAATTTCTTTCCCTTGTTCCAGATACCAAACAAAATAATTACCAATAGTTAATTAACTGATTAATATTTTTTTTTTTATTGATTCTAGTGTTGAAAGGTAAAAGAAATAATAGTGCAACATTTCAGCTTAATCCGAGATTGGGTGTCGGAACAATCTCGTGTTGAAACGTTTTACCAGGCAGACAAGAGTTGATATACGTTTTGTAAAAATAGGTAGCTATTCCAATGGACCTCATTCACCAATCGTAAACAAACAACATTTAGCCACGTGATTCTCTATCTCTTCTATACAAATAACGTAATACACAATGGCTATCACGTGACAGGTTTTTCCATTGTTTTATCAATATTATCACGTGGCTAAATGTTTGTTTACGATTGGTGAATGAGGCCCATTAGAGTTTATCTGCTGGCAAATTGTTCATGACTCTATCGTTTTACTATATCAAAGCATCCCTTATGTTAAGTGCAAAGATATTTTATGTGACAGCATGTTAATAGGCTTCAAAACAATTAGAGAAAAAAAAAAGTACTTTAATAAACGAAAAGAAGGGAAAGAACCGCACAGTTACTGTCATATACTGCAACTTTGCAAGATTTATTCCCTTTTTCTATATAAACCAATGTATTAATTGCCAATAACTAATTAACTAATTGGTTAATTTTTTGGAGTGATTCGTGTGTTGTCATCGACAATGAAAAAAATTTGAAAGGTTTCAGCTTGATCCGAGAATGGGAAGTGGGAGAGATGACGAGTACACTATTTGTACCAGTCAGAGTGAGTTGATATAAGCTTTGGTAAAAATGAAGGGAGAAACAGAGAGACAGACAGACGGACAAGACAGAGAGAAGGAAAGGAGCGAAGGTGGGTGAAAGAGAGAGGGCTGTTTTTACATTAGTTAACTTATGACATTTTCATGTTTTGCACTAGCTATAACTATAATATGGAAATAACTCAATAAGATGAATAATTCAGCTGCGTGATTTCTCCATTTCTCCTGACGACTCACTCGCTGGAAGGATGGACATTGCCTTTGTTAGATGTCCGAGACAAGATCACCGTAGCACAAACACCCACAGTCGCAATGAACAAAGTGGCCAGTACCCCCCACTCCCTCCCCCCACACACCGCATGGTACTACAATTGCTTTGGTGTAACCCGAGCTGGCCAAAGCTATCAAACCACAGACGTCCAGCTAAGGAAAT